>NC_065902.1:6811982-7115012 GCF_905147045.1 Nymphalis io | reverse complement strand
CCTTTTTATATAGATTCAGCTTAAAATTCATTACACGTTTTTAATTAAAACTTTTTAGTTCACTTAAGATTAATTACGAATGGTAAAAGGTAAATTCTTTCTAAAAATTATTTTTAATAAAGATTTAATTTATATAATATTTATTAATTACGATTATTGTATTCTAATTATGTGTTTTGTTATTAAGATAATAGTATTTAAGATTCAAATAAAAAGAAAACGGAATATTTTTAGGATTACAAACATTGTATATAAAATTTAAACTACAAGAATTTGTGAATATTCATATGTAAATAAATAAGAATAATTAAATTTATTAGTTATGATTCAAATTTAAAATACGAATATATTTTAATATATACTCGTATTTTAAATTAGTTATGGACGCGCTCAAGCGTTAGAGAAAGGGGGCAGGTAATAGGTAAAAAAAGCCTATAACCTTTGTTGGGCTTCAAGCTTGCTTCAAACCAAATTTAATGAATATCGATTTAGCCGTGAAATCTTGACAGACAGAGTAACTTTCATATTTATAATGTTAATATATATTAAGATATTACGTTTTTATCAATCAATTTTATCCAATGTATGTCTGAATGGATCTCTTTGCGATAAAACAACGTTTGGTACATTACTTTTATCTCCTGTTCCTTATATTACCTTATACATATATCGTAATGTACAATAAAGCACATATATAATGCATTAATCGATGCGTTATCTGTATATATAATAAAACAGTAGAAACCGTGTGTCTTTATATGGAATAAATTTATCAAATAACGAGAGGGTGATGAAGAAAGAGTAACAGAGCACGAAAACGAGGACGAAATCGTGGGCACCAGCTGTTACCCAAATAAAATACCTATTAATACTTCAAGCTTGTTTCTTTAGTTTTTTTAATTAATAATATACCTTGTTAAGTTTTATAGCAACTTTAGTTTTATAAATAAGATGTGAAATGTATTTCATTTCAGTAGGAGGCTAAAACCGCGGCTTAAAATATTGCAGGTATATGTAACGGTTAGCGCATGTCCAGATTTTAGATAACCTGACTTACGAGCCAAGAGTATTGTACCTGACTGAGAAATATACTGTAGTTTTATGGACGGCTTTTTAGCCTTTACATTGTTATAAATAAAGGTTATAATGCTTTAAGCAACGATATTGGGTTATGTTTGTAAATTACAAAGTGTTAAGTAACTGAAACGCTGAAAACTCGAATACCTGCATAATATATCGTTACGACTCATGTTAATGAGTTTCTAGGAGTAATAATTAGAAAGAACAAAATTTTGTACTATAATATTTTATTACAAGTATAAAAGCAACACATTCGCTACTAATCTTCATGTCAGAATCTTGTAAAACTATTAAATTAAACAATTTATTATACAATATCATCAGCCTAACCCTGAAAACCAACTGACCGATTATTGCAAAATCCGTATTAACGATCGACGACCAGCTGGTGCTGCTCTTGGTACTGGACCTTTAGTTACGAGAGCGGACAGGTTATTGTATTAGGCTTGTAATTCGATGGGTTCGAACTTTCGCTTTTCTTTGAAACAAGATGAATTCTGACGGTTTTTTAAATAACGTAGTATTATTTCCTATATATAACATAATTTTTTAGCGGTCATATATATTTGACTATATTACGGTTAAAAGGGTTTCCCAGGCCATGACTCATCTTCTATGTTCACATGAAAAAAAATTATAGCTGTCATATAATATATATATATATATATATATATATATATATATATATATATATAGGATTATACATAGAAATGTTTTGTGTTTGAGTAGATATTTTTTAAAACTTAATACATAGTAAATAATGATCGTAAATTTTGCTGTTAAGATTTCATGATAAGATTATCGTTAGTAATCTCAAAACATTGTATTTCATTGTACATCGCCCCATTATTTCCCTTAAGCACATTACACACGGATAAAACAATTTAAAAACTATCAGATCACCAGTGAATTGCGCAAGGAGCGAACCAAAGATACAAATAGCTTTTCCTCGGGAACATTAAGCAAATAACCAGTATTTTGCTCACGCAATCTGATCCTAATGGTGCGTTAAGATGTGACTTAAACAACTCGATGACTTACAAATTTTCTCTGAACTATTCGAATTCTACGCTCTAATAAGTTTGATTATAGATTACTTTCAATTTAAAAGATTTTTCAAGCTACAACATTTTTATCTTTTACTTAGTAACTAAAAGTATCGGATATTATTTATTTGTATTTTTGAGAGATTTTTGGGAATTTACAATTTAAGGGGGGAAGGGGCGGAAATGGATGTTGTAACTTTGTATTAATTTTACCCATACGAAGTTCACATGTGTAGTAAGACCATAAAATATTAGAAAATGTTGGTTTATATATTTCATTATAATAGAACGCGAACGTAAGTTCAACTGAAATGAAACTGTGAAGTCATGCCGTCTGAAAGATTGGAATGTCATACCTGATCATCTTACAAATGTTGGCATTTGCACTTCACAAAGAACTATCAATGAACTCAAATAACGCGTTATCTTTGGTCGTTTATATAATTCGTTGCATTTGTTTCTTAATTTAAATACAAAAAATATTATTGCATAGTGGGTGTGGGTGTATCAATAATGATTGAAAGAGTGAAATCAGAATTTAACAAAACTTTAATAACGTTTATAACTAAGGCCGTAAATATATATTAAGCTTGACGTATAAATATTATGACGTAACTATGTCAGAATAAATATATATAAGCAGATTTGTCTTTGCTTTGACAGCAACCGATTCCAAAATTGACTGATAACCAGTCATTTTTTATTAATGGTGTTGTAAAATACAAAAAAAATGTGTGTATGGTGATTACTTTACTTTTACTATAAACTTTACAATCGTATCAATGTATTTGTTTCTTAGTTTTAATGTGCATGATGCATGCTTTTTAAATCGGTTTTGTTTATCACTTAGTGTAAAGTTTGTATAATTATTATTAAATATTGGTAAACCTTCTCAATGCTTACCCAGAGAAGAGAGCACCGTATAGGAGAAATAAGTAAGGAACCCCTACATTTTTCTTTCCTTGTTCTACCTCTTAGGTTGCGATTTATTCTTCAGATATAAATGGTATAACTATCTAAGTAATGGTAAAGAAATATATAAATAAAACATAGCAATCGGCTCATCACAATCTGAGCTCACATGTTGCGCCCACTCGATGAATACATGTCGTAATTGTCACACAGAAAATGGAATTACTTCCATATGCATTTGATAATGCCTGCAAGTTCTAAAACTTAATTAATTAAAAAAAAATAATCTAAATTCATATTAAGAATACGAATCGACTTAATTTGTTAATTATTTTACACGGCTATAATAAAACAACAAAGGTAGTTTTATCAAGAATGATTATTATTTTATAACAATAAACAATTATATTTTATCGGCTTGGCATAAGAAGTACACGTGAATTCATTCATTTTCATACGCTTTATAATTTTAAGTTAGTACCGCACTCGCGTGAAAAATAGTCAGTTTTGTCCAATTTTATTCATAAATGGTGAGAATAAATGGTGTGATATACATACATATATATTGTTATACTGTGGTTCTGACGAGTCCCATTAATTATTAAACTGACAAAAATGTATGTTTTTAGTTTTTAAACTATATTTAACCTTTAATAAATTCAATTTTCTGATATTGCATAAATGTAGAACTTGCATGACGACTAAATTAAAAATGGTGGAGATTATGGGTGGAATTGTTGAGAGATAGACACAACAAAAACTCATTATAGTATTAGTATATACTTCATAAATTTAACTAACAGAGGCCACATGTAAATGTAGGAAATCGATTTTAACCAACTTCTAAGCATTATTTTGTATATAAATTAAGCTTTGTCTGTATAGGTGTGCACGTCAGATGATAATACGAGTGGTGCCATTTAGAAACCTAACAATGAATTTGGAAGGTGAATAGGAATCTATTACTGAGCCCTTTAAGTTTGGGCTTTTTTAGTTTGTTCTGACGAGTCCCGTTAATAATAAAACTGATAAAAATGTATGTTTTTAGTTTTTTAAACTTTATTTTAACTTTAATAAATTCAATTTTCTGATATTACATAAATGCAGAAATTGTATGACGACTAAATTAAATATGCACAGCGTGAGAGAGAATGAATGCACTTGTGGGAAATGGATCGCGAGATAGAATGCTTTCAATTCCACGCATCGCTGTAAGCACAATTAGTTTTAAGATTTATTGATAAAGGTTTTTTCGCATCCTATTATAATATGTACTCTTATGTAACTTAAAGTTTTCGTCTAGTACTTAATACGATATCCAACTGGTTACAGAGCTTCATGCAAGCCTGTCTGGAGGCCAACCATTATCATTTCATCTCGTGTATCCAGTTTGAAAGGTAAGTGAGCGAGTGTAATAATCTTATTGGCCATAACATTTGTATTCAGATGTATATATACCATCAAAACAATTAAAAAAATAAAGATATAAGGATTTAATCCAATAATCCATTTCTTGTGAAAAGCGAACAATGTGTCTGCTACAATCATGGTGAGCTTTATGAGTTCCATCTTAGTTATATGTATATAATTATATGAACAGAAAATATTATAAAAAAATAATAACTAATCCGTCTTCTGATAATGTTTCTGCTATAAATATTAAATCCTTGAATTTATGAACGAGATGGCAGTCTCTTTGTAGTAAGATTTAGAACAATATTCAATTGATTTAATTCATTTTTATAGATCCGAGAATCGATTACCGTATAAAATATATTGATATTTTGTCTCAGTCACTGAAGACTTTATATTTAAGTGAAACAATTTCAAACTCCCCGGATAGTACCAGTCATTTAAGATGAGATATCCCTGTAATACTATCTTCGATTAAAACTTTTCTCCTCTGTTCGCTAATGACTTTTTAAGTCGCCTAGTAATATTCGGGAACAGATTAGGGCAATATAAAATAGGGTCGTTTTCGAAATTTTCGGACTTAGTGCCCTTTGTAATTCTACCTATAACGTTTAACTTGCTTCAATTACGTCTAACTTCAGTTCTTCGTTTTGTTTTTACTTACAATTATATTTGTTTTCCCTTAGAACTTGTATTGAATTAAAATTAATCAAAGCGGTTTTAGTTTTACTTTCATTTCATTTTCATTTTGATTTTAACGTTTATATAATTTAATCGCTTTCTTTTAATAATAAAATTCCAACTAATATTTTATTCCAAAGTAGATACTACGGAGACAACTTCACGAGATATTTACTTTAAAAGGTCGTATCTGTCTATATATACATATCTCTGTCTGATATTGATGTCTGTGTTCAGACAGATATATAAAGATGTCAGCTTTGTTCGTTTGTTTTTTTTTCCGGAATCTCATTCAACTATAAATCTGTTTGATATGAAACTTTCCCATTATTTTAGTTTTTAGTTTGAGAATGGAATTGGGTATCTAATATGTCTTTATGTTGCAATTTTTTTGAGATATAGCTCAGTCATTATGTTAATATAAATAATAAAAAAGACAATAAATATTGAACGCTTTTCAAGAAAACATTTTGGAAAAAGAAGATATATTTTAATAACTTTGTATGAAAGATTTGTAGATCAATAAAATGTATACAATATATATGTATATATGTGGAAATTTAGAACTGAAAAAAATAATAATAAAATCAATTTTTATTGTTCACAAAGTAATTAATTCATAATTTGTACCAGTAGTCATAAAGACACTATATTTGAGAAAAAGACGTTGGGCGAATGGTGAGACGTAATAGCACAGTTTGTACGGGTGAAGTGATTGTTTGACTCAATATTGTATGAGGTATATCATCATATTATAAAAAATAATTCACCTCAATTTTACCGTATAAGGTTGGGATGGATGGGTTGTTCTTCGTTAAGTCTACGGTTGCTAAGAACCTTTACCTTTTGCTAAGAAGGTTAATACATGGAAAAGGTTATTTTCCAGAAGATTTTTCTAATATCGATATTTTTATTACGATCCTATGAATTTCAATCAAATAAGTTAGTCACAGTTTAATTTTTCCGAATCTACGTGACGACAGCAGTTGAAACATGATCTTAAATAAATCTTAGATAAAACATATAATCTGTTTTCAATTGGATTTTTAATTTTTTTTATCAAATTTAACAAATGATTATAACTTATAGAATTCATATTTTATTGAAAACATGTTCTATTGTTCACTTAACCTTTTTAAAGCGTCAATAGTTATATTCGTATATATTTATTATAGTTATAGGATGGTGTTAATTTATTCATTATACATTTGCAATGTAAAATAATTTTACCGTCCAATTTCATCTTTCAACTTCATTTTTATTTATATAGAAAAAAAAAACATCAAGAAAATCAACCAACAAATAAATAGTGTTCAGCGACTGGTCGAAATTTGATTATAATTAGTACTATTGAGAAATCGTCATAGGAATATCATAAAATTTGCATATTTTAAGAACTTTTAAAACATATTTTTATTTATTATTAAAACCAAGTTTTCTAAAACGTCATAGTGTTAATTACTAACTAAGACATAGATTCAAGTCTCACAGATTTAATATTGAATCAAACAACTTGGCTAAGACATATTAATTGTAACTTAAGATTAGTTACATGGATTCATTCAGATATGTATCTAAGATGTCCATTGAGACGGGTTCTGGATAGGAAATTAATTATCCAAGTTTCTCCCTTGTAGGTACAATCTACACGAATTAATGCT
Organism: Nymphalis io; assembly: GCF_905147045.1. Classification (NCBI taxonomy): domain Eukaryota; kingdom Metazoa; phylum Arthropoda; class Insecta; order Lepidoptera; family Nymphalidae; genus Nymphalis; species Nymphalis io. Next base: position 7,108,219 of record NC_065902.1, on the reverse strand, counting down.
TGAAGGTACTGCATTTTTAATTACCCTTGATTAGTTATATAGCGGAGAAACTTACTTCATTAAAACAATAAAAGATAGCTTAATATATTTCATTACTTATTTTTATTACGATCTTCTTATAATAATTGAAGTATGACGTTTAGTCGAACTTAATACAAATATAACATACTTTCCTTAAACATGTTATGTGAATCGTGCGATTTTTATCAGGGTATCCTAATAACAGCATCTCTCAATTAGTGACACGAGCCAGTCTGGACTCTTTAACCTACTCGGGGTAATTGTGCGGGCGTGAATCCTCACAGGAGTTTTTAATCCAACCCAGAACTTCGGGAGTCGCATTAATGAGGAAATAACATCGAATTATTTGAGCCTATTTCGTTTACAAAGTTAGATTGAATAAAAGGTTATGTTCCGACATTAGTGTCACAACTTTATGATTAAATTTTATGTTTTCAACTTGTTCTCATTATGAAAGTATATTTTTTAAAATATAAATTTCGCTTCGCTGTAAAAACAATTGTTATATTTTAAATAGGGTATTGTTTTGTTATTGTAAAGCGTTGTTTTGTATTCATACGTATTCCGTGGTATATTTTTAAAACAATACTATTATAATAATGAGTTTATTTAATTATATATATAAGTTAATTCTTCGTTTAATCGTTATGAAAATTGGTCTATTAGTCAAGTCGAGATGGCAAAATGCCACAGTATCTAACACGATTCGAGAATCTAGTATTTCGAATGGGCTGCCTCTACACGGTAATAGCATTAAGATGAAATACTGCACAAATACTAGTGAAATAATAAACATGAGCGTCGAACAAAGCCAATTCGTTGGCCCGCTCGTTCTAATTTAGCGCAGATATTAAAACCGCACCCTCACACATGTTCTATCCCATATTTGCTTTCGGAAATTGTGAAATGGACTTGTAGCGTTTTTTTAATACTTTCAACTATGTCAGGTGAAATGGAAACGAAACGAGAAACGATGACAAGACAATACAAGTACAATACTTCGGTTCATTTTTGACAAATATTGTATACTTTTTTGATGTCTTAATAAGATAAGTTTCCGCCGATGCAGAAAACATCATTCATGAAATAAGATACTCGTTTTTTAATTATATTATTATTAAATATTAAAAATCTTTTATTAAAATTAATGTTTTTTTTTTTTTTGTAAATTATAAATGACATATAACAATAATAAGTAAAACAGAAAATGGCTTATTACAAAAAACATTTCATTTGAAAAAGAAGTAATTAATTACTACATTTCTTGTTGGTTCTTCTCGTTATTCGCAGACTTCTTGGTCTCGCTGGTGGGTATGGGGTAGTGGGTTAAATTGTATAAGGCAACAACAACGTATAAGGGAAAAAAATCGCTTGAATCGTTTCTCATTCAATTTTATTCTGGATCTTATACGTAATTAACAACAATAAAAATATATTGTTGTTTTATAAGTATAAAATATAATTAAATAAGTGTCCTTTTTTTCTAAAAACATTTCAAATAATTTATACAGAAAATTTGTCTAAATGTATCGCTGATACTTAGAGTTAGGATGGGTGGTCGATAGCTACAGTTTACCTTTAAATTTATTATTCGGTAAATGTAAACTTCGCTCGCTTGTATAACTTGGTTTTATAATTTCACAAACATATTCCACTTAAATTTTCCAACTTGGCACAAAATACTAATATTTACACCACAAATATTTTAAAACTACGCAGTACAGATCTTTCTGGCTGTGTTAATATACCAATTGCCGTGAGGACCGATTGGACAGTATAGAAAATGAAGTGCTGTAGCGTCATTTAATGGTAAGCTGCAAGAAATTGGATAATATTCATATGTGAGGAACATATTTTTTTTTTTTTTTTATAGAATAGGAAGGTGGACGAGCATATGGGCCACCTGATGGTAAGTGGTCACCAAACGCCCTTAGACATTGGCATTGTAAGAAATGTCAACCATCGCTTATAGCCAATGCGCCACCAACCTTGGGAACTAAGATTTTATGTCCCTTGTGCCTGTAATTACACTGGCTCACTCACCCTTCAAACCGGAACACAACAATATCAAGTATTGCTGTTTTGCGGTAGAATATCTGATGAGTGGGTGGTACCTACCCAGACGAGCTTGCACAAAGCCCTACCACCGGTAAATATTATACATATGAATATTATCCAATTTCTTAATCTTCAATTAAATATATATTTATATGACACTGTAATATGTCAAACGGTATAAAAGTCTATTAATCAGAAACGTATATGACGAGTTGGTTGGCGTGGTTGATAGATACTTGCCTTTCACGTCGAAGGTTGTGGGTTCGATTCCGACCCAAGACAGACATTTGTGTGCATAAACATGTCTGTTTGTCCTGAGTCCGGGTGTAATTATCTGTATAAGTATATATTTACAAAAGAAAAGTAGTATATCAGTTGTCTTGTTTCCATAGTACAAGCTCTGCTTAGTTTGGGATCAGATGGCCGTGTGTGAATTGTGTCCCAGGATATTATTTATTTATATATACTAGTACAAAAAGGCGAAAGATTTATACGTTTTGAAGGGAAACCGTGAATCTTAACCGATGATCGTGGGTTCAAACCCGGGCAAGCACCACTGAATTTTCATGTGCTTAATTTGTGTTTATAATTCATCTCGTGCTTAACGGTGAAGGAAAACATCGTGAGGAAACCTGCATGTGTCTAATTTCATTGAAATTCTGCCACATGTGTATTCTACCAACCCGCATTGGAGCAGCGTGGTGGAATAAGCTCCAAACCTTCTCCTCAAAAGGGAGACGAGGCCTTAGCCCAGCAGTGGGACATTAACAGGCTGTTACTGTACTAGTACAAATATATATGTATAAAATTTGCATATATAGAATAGGAAAATAACCATAAAATTTATCTATATGTAGTTAACAAACATGTGTTACGACTAACCGCGCGTCGGTTATCATCTCAAACGTCTTATTAGCATTTAAATTGTTAATTAATCTTAAGCGACGTCGCTAATCTTAAGTGTAATTATTGTCAAAATGACTTCTTAAGATCAAAGAAAACAGCCTATATTATTCAGTAAGGTAAACATATATATGTATATATACATAATAGACAGTAATCAAATACAATAAATAAAATGGTCAGTTTTGTAATTAGATATGAAATCCTTTATTCATACTATGGTTGAAAGATTGGTGCAGTTGTCTTAGTGACAACTGCATCAATCGTAATGCATAGGTTTGATCTCCGGTTATATTATTTTGTATACTAGTATTAACTGCGGCTTAAATTTTGTTTTTGAATGTATAAAAACTGCCGTTGCTTAGACCTGGTACTAATTTAAGAGGGGCATAAAACAAAATTGCTAATTTTTTATAGTTTTACCTAAACTTGTAATGCTGTAGGTTATAAAGAAAAAATTGGATAAATTATATTTACAAGTAATCTAGGACTAAATTGAGGATTTTTTGTAAAAGTTGTTGTGCAGTTGTCTTAGTGACAACTGCATCAATCGTAATGCATAGGTTTGATCTCCGGTTATATTATTTTGTATACTAGTATTGACTGCGGCTTAAATTTTGTTTTTGAATGTATAAAAACTGCCGTTGCTTAGACCTGGTACTAATTTAAGAGGGGCATAAAACAAAATTGCTAATCTTTTATAGTTTTACCTGAACTTGTAATGCTGTAGGTTATAAAGAAAAAATTGGATAAATTATATTTACAAGTAATCTAGGACTAAATTGAGGATTTTTTGTAAGTTGTTTTATTTTCTTAAATATGTATAAATATTCTTCTTTCTGCAAAAAAATACACCTGTCGCATGTTACCCATACTTTCAAACATATATTTGTTTTTTTTTAAATCAGTCGATGCGGTGCTGTTGAGACGAGAGGACTACGGGAAAAAAATAACAGCGCTTTGTATTCATTATTATATTATAATCAATAAATAAATAGAACTGCATCATATTCTTAGAAATAATTTGTAAAATATGTGCAACATGAGATAAATTAAATGGAATATTACCGATCGTAGTATTGGCAATATTTTTAGACATAATATATAATAAGGTGTTTGAATATTAATTACAAAAATTTTGTTTTTTCTGTTCAGCTACTTTTTAATGAATGAAAAGCAATAAAAGTGAACTTTACCCTTAAAAACCTGCCCTCTATTATTATTATAAATTTAATAATTTATTTTTCAGTCAATGTGTTTTATTAAAGTTCATACATTCAAATTTAATGCAAATGAATATACCTTTTGACCGGATTTCCTCTGTCTTCTGTATTTCATAATGAGCCGTACGACCACTTCCACATAAAAACCCAGCTTTACATAAGTCGGGCATTACATTATGCATACAAACTCGACACATTTAGCATCATTCGCAATGTTCACTTTTGTTCCGTGCCACTCTGCGGCAAACCGTTGTGAACAGCGCACGTAGCGTTATAGCATCTATTGTACACAGGATACCCAAAAAGCCGGGGACGTAATGCATAAATTGCTCCAAAGTATAGTACCCAGCTGACCAGTAGCACTAACGAAGCTGTTAATCTAAATAAGTCCCTATTTTTAACAACAAAAGAGCTATTCTCTTTTATCCAGATGCGACACGTCAACTCTTATTAACTTTGCCTGGTAAGCTCCTTATCAGAAGTGTACGTTGAAGATAAAACAAACTACGCACCAATGGTCTCGTCTAGCGAAATGCACTTTGTACAGTCGTGGTCAAATTATGCGTATATGAATGAATAAAGTATTTCACTTTATTCTAATAAATAATATTAGTTCATGTTTGTATACTTCAACTTGTTAGCCTTGCTTGAATAATGATTTAGGCTATGTTATGTTAAAGTTAAAGCATGTGGTATATGCCTCGAGCTTAGGTTAAGCTTAATTTATTCACGATATTCAGTTAGTCTTTCAACAGTATATTAGTATGACGAAAATAGTTGGAATTTGGTGAGATAATATGAATGACATGTTAGCAAACTCAAAACATTGTATAATTCTGACTTCGATTGTACAAAACGAAATACCGGGGTCGAATAAGACCATAGTTCGAAGCTTTAGTGCATGAAATTTGACAGCGACCTCTCCCTTTGTCCCCCCATTGTTAAGCTAGCTTTTATCGGAACCCCACCACGCAAATTAATACAGGTAATTGCGGTGAGTGTTTTAAGTGAATAAAAACTGCTTCCGACACATAGTAAAGTTATTCAATTATTAATATGCAAATAGGATACTCGAAAATCGTAATTGCCCACTTTAATTGCAGGACATGGATTGCTGTTGTTAAAATTTTAAGTTATGAATACTTTAATTTAAAAAACGCGTAATAAGATATTAATAGCGTAATCCCTTCATTAGGATTTTTGTTTTAATTTCTTTTTGTAACTTAAAAAAGCTGTTGTAATGCTGAAGTATTTTTTTAAATATTTTTTATATTAGTAAAACCATTTCTCTTTATCCCTAAATAAGAGAGACAATAATGAGGCATCCTTAATACAAAAAAATATATCTAGAACATTCATTCTGACTGAGATTTACGTGAAAACTTGGACGAAATTATTTTTTGCTATCGTCCTCATAAAAAGCAGGAATTTTATTTAACGGTTTTTTGCTGTAAAGTCTTCATCGTATTTTATATTCTTGGCACATGCATAGAAAATTAGATGCAATGCGAACAAAAGAATTACGAGGCATCTGTTCTATTAATTCATTTTCTCTAGTCCTCCGAAGAATGGTATTGAGGCTTTATGAATATTCAAATAAGATTATCTTGTCTGCTAAATAGGATTATTTTGTGTCAGCTTCTTCATATTTTTCATATTATTATATATTTCAGGCTACAATGGTGCAACGCTCTGTGTATGAAACTAACGCTATGTTTAATTAAACAACATGAGAGAGGGTTTGTGAAGTAGATTGGAACGAATATCTTATAGTATTAAATGAGCAGTTCTTGTATGTATAATTTGTGTATCTCGGAAACGGCTCTAACGATATGGCTCAAATTTTGTAGTAGTAGTTAGTTTTGTATTTATTTTAAAAGCAAACAAGCTTTTGGAGTTTATCTAAATAGGTGTCGTTCATGAAAAAACACAATTTTTCACAAAATGAATATAACTAATTAATTTAGAACGGGTCGAGCAGGTACTATTAATTTGACCATTTAAATAATAAAACTAAATATATAGACTATAGTTTCTCATCTTGTACGTTGTTTAAGGAAGGAAGGGGTGAAGTAATCATCTATAATATCATATTGGTCTAGTGGCTAGATTAGTAAAGCTGTAGATTTTTAGGTTTAGGTCTTTCATTCGGATCCCAGGCTGCGAGAAAATTCCAGTAGAAACTCGGAGTTAGAAACATTACCCGTGCTATATTATTAGAATTATGTTATAATAACATATTTATACTTTAAAAAATTATAATATCACGCATGATGATGAATTCTAATGATACCTCATATATACAAACCTCTTAAGGCATTTAAAAATTAAGAAAATATAAAGAAACTTACAACATTTTGGGCAGTCGTGTAAAATAAGTAATCGGTATTATTATTATAATATACATACGATTATTACAATTATAAATAACATTTTCTAAAGTAAAAATAATAATTAGAAAACTGTAACTACTACAATCATCATTAAAATGATAAAATATATAGTTATCTAAAATTGTATTATTCGAAATTATTTTACTAAATACGCACGACCTGAGGAGTTGAGAGACGGTTAGATTTCTCATTCCTAGAAGCTTGGACCACTGCCAGTTCCCCCGTTGATTAATTTGATGTATTGCGGCATTCAGGTGAAACGATTTTAATTGTACGCCTTGTTAGAGATGAAATCCTTTGTAAAAATTTTGTATGAATTGGAATAGTTGGAACATAACGGGATGGTTGTTGAATTAATCGCTTTTTATATTATTCAGGAGTATATTTTTTTTTTTTTTAAATTGGACAACAGCTATTTATTTTGTTTTTAAGAATTGGTTAATATCGATTGTTTCTTTTTATTATTTAGAAACCATTGGATAATTTTACTTTTCTTGTCTTGAATTTGCACAATTCTTATATATTAAATATAAAACAATCGGTATTGAGCCAAGTTTTCTATATTGTAATATATTTTAATATCTATGGTGGTTTCGGTTGACAAACTTAAAATGTTATGGCCTTATTTATTAACAATGTTTAGCGGCTTGATTTGTTAAACACTGATTTTTCCCTTTCCGTCATTATTGATTAATTATTCACACGCTAAGCAAAGTTTATAAACTTACCTGTAAGGAAAGGTTACCTAGGTAAGGCTAATAGGTTTTTATTGTGATGATTTTGAAATCATTATTATTTTTGTCTTTACTTTCTTTGTTACTTATCTATTAAAGAAGAATATATAATGCCAGAGACTTAACTGTATTTTATTTTAACGATTACATATCTTACATATATAGTTTTCTTCTTACAGTTATTATATTATGTCATGGTTGCGGCAGCGTTCGCTTTGAAAGCGCCCGAAAAGCCAATTTTCCCCCCGATTACGTTGATATAATAAGCCATATCGACTGCTTCGATGGTTTAGTAACTAATTTACAAGATTACAAATACAAATTACAAATCACAAATCCCGAGGATCCTCTGTTCAAATCCCAGGTCGGCCTTGTAAAAAATAATTAGATTTGTCTATCAAGAATTCTTAATAGTAGGTATTTGGAAGTTGGTTGAGTTAACACTCCCGTGCCTATGATGCACTGAAAGTTGTGTGCCTGAACTATTTCCGATCGTATCAGTTTATTGTTCCATCATATGAGAGTAAGGGAATAGAGAATGTAGCTGTGTTTGCGCACACACTTTTTCACAGGACCAAGGGCTTTACGAGATTTCGGAGGCACGGGAGTGTACACACTTTCAACTTTCAGACTCGGAGCTGCAACTGAAAATTTTATTTTATAGAAAAACTCAATAACTTTTATTGGCCCGACTTGGGATTTGAACCCAGGACCTCCGGATCTGTGGCTTAACATGTAGCCACTAGATCAACGAGGCAGTCAAACTATAAGCTATAATCATTTGAAATTTTTCTATATCAATTGGATTAGTAGTTTTTCTCCAAGAAAAACAAACATAATTGACTTTACGTACTCGTTACGATATTAGTATGATAATGATTTAAAAATTAATTTGCATATATATATATATATATATATATATATATATATATATATATATATATATATATATTAGTTAAAATTGTAAGTGTATTAATATTAATCAGTAGATTTTTATTTGTTTTAAAAAGCAATGCCAAGAGTTGATTAGGTATTGATAAAATAAAATATAAGCTTATAAAGAACTATAATTGAGTCCATAATAAATCATGTCCCCTAACTAACCTAACCATAAAATTTTGCAAACCTACTTTGATATTTTGACATTTAACATTTGACGATCCAAATCAAGGTCCAGTACCTATAGAGTTCTTTCTAACAAAATAGGCTCCACAGGGAAGTCTGGGTATCATCCAATCACAAGACCGTTGCCGTTACATAATACCTTCTATTTTAATCCAATGCAAATACAGAATATCCTTAGATATAGGGAGTATAAATTGCAATACCAACCGTGTTCACATTGACGACACAAGGCTAATTGCTTAATAGAAGTTCTATCAATCAATTCAATATTAAGACATATTGGAATGAAGGATTAACTTTACAAAATATTTAGGTCACGTCTAAATGCTTATCCCCCCGTGCTTCAATAAATATAGAAGAAAATCTGTACCACACTATTAGATTAATAGTGATAAATATCTCATATATTTCATATAGTGGTTGCTGTTTTTTTCGAATTTACGCCAAATAAATCAGGTAACCAGTTTTGGAGGCCTGCTTTTGCAAGCCGTCACGATATGCAAAAGTCGCGCAATATTCCACGATGACGAAGAAGATACTGCTCAGTTTTTTTTCCTTTCTTTAAAAATATGTTGCAGATTTTTCTAGAATGTTAAAATCTTATCGTAAATGAAAAGATCCTTGGTTGTACGAGAATAATAACGAGGAAGAATATTAATTCTAATATCTATTTTTTGTAATGAAATTTTTTATCTTTCACATCAATTACAAAGTAAGATATCCATTATAATCTCCGTTCAAAGAGATATTGCTTAATATTTATAAAAGTGATCAATTTTGACAAAAGAATGTAAGAAGTATTGTATACAAGGAGATTCAGAAATTAGGGGATTAGGTGGAAATTAAACTTTTTTGTAGAACAGCCATAAAGTTTTCGAGCAAAAGAAAACATTCGAAATCAGCACAAAAGGGGACTTCATAAAAACGCCGCAACTCCATTCGCTGTACTGTAATCATCTCGAATTCCCAATTCTAAAACTTTTTTCATCTTCGTCCACATCTGTTTAGTCGCTTTGCTTGCCGTCTTTCGATTCGAATTGCTCTTGAATTCTATATTTTGCTTTTCGTGTAATTTCAATGATATTTTAATTTGAAGATATGAACAAAACGTATTGGTGAATTGTTTGCTCTATTCAGAAATTTTAAAGAATTCTGTCATAATAAACTAAAATATATTGCAAAAAAGCATTAAAATAAGAGAAGGTATTGGATATTATTTCATACCGCTACTCTACTCTAATGCGAATTGGTGGATACACATGTGATGGAATTTCATCTGACACTAATGGGTTCGCTCACATTTTCCATCACCAACGATCACCTAATGAATTATGAATACAAAATGAGTTAGTGTTTGCCTCGTTGCTTTGAACCCGTAATCTTCGGTTATGATTCACGTGTCCATTCTCTGCCACGGCTATGACTAACTACCTAGACATAAATATATACTATAAATAGTTGGTTTCTGACAGAAGTTGGTTATCTGCATAATAAATTAGACAAGATGTTAAAGAAAAAAATTGATTTGAGACGGAATAAATTGACGAATAATTTTTTTTTAAGCTTTAACAAAGTTACATTACCTCATTTTTCTCGACCGATATTTACTCTAACATATTTTTGTGTCTCGCAGCACCTACATATTTTATCTTATAAGAATAAAATTATTGCGTAAAGAACTCCCAACACGAGTGGAAAAGTTTTGACGGAATCCTCTTTACACAGTAAAGTTTGAAGTATCTCTTGTACAATTTTATATAACGTACCATTTTATTGTGGGCCTCTTAGAAAATATTGTGTTAAATATGTTCATCATATACCCTCAGAAATAGAATGAATTTTTCTTTTACTTTTACATCTCTGGACTGTTTTATCATTTTGATTCAGTAATTAAATAGATCATCTGACGCAGCCAAAAATGAAAGTATTAAAATTTAAAGATTTAGAATTCATATTCAGACTTCGAAAATAATTTTATATTCTAATAAAACCTTTAATCGTATTTTTATAAAATACTCTATTAATAAATATTTAATATTACTTTGAAAATATTACGTATGATATATTTTATTCATGATAAATAAGATATTCTCAGAAAGAATTTACTTTATAAACGAAAAAATATATTTCGAATGAAAAACTTCGAAATAAATATTTAATATCGGCAAGTAGGTCGTAGTTTAACGTATTCTCGTTCAAAACATTGTCGGCGATTGGTCGAACAGCGCTGCAAGTGTCTCGAGACGTGATCTGGGAATGAATCTTCAGAGAAGGGAAGGTACGAAAACTTGATGAGGCAATGGGTTTTATGTCTGAGTTTACGACTCGCCTTGGCGTTATGTGCTATGTACTGGGAGTAATAACTGTGTAACTTGTGACTTGGGTAATGAAGTAAATATGTATTCACATCAAAAGTTTACGCTTCTAGATATTTACGTGTATTAAATACATTTGAGAGTGTATTAAAGCATGTTCATTATATATATATATAGATTCCATATTTTATTAATCTTGTTTACTTTCTAGTTTTATGATCTGGTTTAAAGGAAGATTGAGTCAATACTATTAATGTTATAGTTTTATTTATGACTGTAAATTTATTATAAATAGACTTATGATATCATGAGTTAAATCATCACAATTTTGGTAGCTATTATTTTTAAAGTAATTGAGTAAATTGATTTTTTAAAATTATATATAAAATGTTTCACCTATGTACAAAATACATTGCATCTCTAAAATCGAAATGTTCTAAATATTCTAAGAAGGCCTATAAGCACTTTTTAATCGTCATAATATTAAAGGAATAATTTCAATACAAAGCTACCATTGATAATGTCTTATATGAAACCACATCAATTGACAAAATGAAAATAAAACATCAATAAATTGTATACAATTTATTGATGTTTCATATTCTAAATAAAAATAAGATTACATTATTAGGGATAAGATCCGAGATGAAATTATTTTGACATAATTTTATATCTTACAATGGTTTTGGTAATGCGGGACTTAGTATAAGTATAATTCCATTTCGGGTTCTTTTCATGGACTAAGATTAAACGAATCCCCTTTTTAATATAAGGTTAAAGTATAGTACTATTTCCAAATAAGGCTTATTAAAAAAATGAAAATCTTAATAGCCGGATATTTTTATTATTTGATATTATTATTAAATTTGATACAAACTTGCCTCTGCCTTATATACCGCGTTTATTTAAGATTTAGTTAGATGTTATTCCTGGATAAGTAATTCATATAGAGATAAAAGCTTATTTTGAAACGGTCAAGTTATGTTATCAGTACTTATTTATTACTTTATCTTATTTAAAATATCTTATTTAAAGCCGAGATGGCCCAGTGGTAAGAACGCGTGAATCTTAACCGATGATCGTGGGTTCAAACCCGGGCAAGCACCACTGAATTTTCATGTGCTTAATTTGTGTTTATAATTCATCTCGTGCTTAACGGTGAAGGAAAACATCGTGAGGAAACCTGCATGTGTCTAATTTCATTGAAATTCTGTCACATGTGTATTCTACCAACCCGCATTGGAGCAGCGTGGTGGAATAAGCTCCAAACCTTCTCCTCAAAAGGGAGAGGAGGCCTTAGCCCAGCAGTGGGACATTAACAGGCTGTTACTGTACTGTACTGTATTTAAAATAAGCAAATAGGCTATCTGATTGCTTTCTGATTGGCAATTCCAATCACGGCTGATATTCTTAATATCAACCTGCCTGGAACATATTTTAATACACAATTGCGTGTGTTAAGATAATTGCACTATTCCCTCATTGCCATAAATAGATGGGATGGCTTACTAGACACCAGATAAGAGTTCAAACGCAGGAGCAAACAACGATACATGCACATGCACACATAATTATTAAATATCTTTACAGTCATGTGTGTTCGTAAAGTTATTAAAACTAAATAACTATTAATTTATTATATCGTGCTCATGTATCGCGTCGACTTTATACATTTATGTAAGTATTCAAATTTTATAGCAGACTAAATTCTAAAAACTAGAAAACTACAACTTTTTTTTTATAGAATAGGAAGGTGGACGAGCATATGGGCCACCTGATGGTAAGTGGTCACCAAACGCCCTTAGACATTGGCATTGTAAGAAATATTAACCATCGCTTATAGCCATTGCGCCACCAACCTTGGGAACTAAGATTTTATGTTCCTTGTAATTACACTGGCTCACTCACCCTTCAAACCGGAACACAACAATATCAAGTATTGCTGTTTTGCGGTAGAATATCTGATGAGTGGGTGGTACCTACCCAGACGAGCTTGCACAAAGCCCTACCACCAGTAAAACTATATAATATGCTACATTTGTATTACTACAATATATTATTAGATAACCTGTAATAATTTAATTTTTACATTTTTTTTATTTATTAAAATTAATTATTCTAATATAGAGTAGACACAACAAAAGTACGTCCGTTCAGCTCAAAATATTGAGAAATAATGCCCGCGCGCCACTATTGATTTGTCTTATATACTAGATCGATGCTAGTAGTTTTATAAAATATTATAGATAGCTAAATATTTTGTTATTCTCGTAAAGTGCTTTTCGAGATAGGACGGTTATTTTTTTATTGGCCCAAGGATTGAAGCCCATGCCCTTGGGTTCAACAGCCTTAATACATCAGCCAATTCAGTGTTATCATTAAAAATAAATTGGAAATAAGAATATATATAATAAGAGTAAAAATGGTTACAAACATTATACATACATATAGCGTGTTTTCAATAATGATTAATTCGAATGTCTATCTAGGGCAGACAATAGTTAATATTATTTGCTTGCTTATGACCTAAAGAGCTTCGTATTATTACGAATGCTTTTCAAAGAATATTTGTACGTCAAAAATATTGCTTTTAAAATGCTTGGCAGCTGCATTGGTGTTGCACTTGCAGCGTTCAGGATAAAACAATCGATCGAAACTATCATAACCAATATAAAATTTTGTTTGCTTATGAAATATACTTAACGTTACATATGAATATTGCAAACAAAAAAAAAACTGCATTAAAAGCGCCAAAATAGCAAGACGATAGTGTGGACAAACCAAATCGCATAAAAATATTTTTTATAAAATATTATAATATGTATAATTATATAAAAATCTTATCATTATCATCAATAATCCTAGCTACAAGACAAAAAAAAAACAAATAACGTTCACTTATCAAATTTGGTCCTGGGGCCTTGAGTCCTTTTTTAAGTTAACTACTAGACTGACGGTAATTACATATCAAATAGAATAAGACCATCGATGCGTTATTTTGTTAGAGAAATAATGAAACAAACTTTAGTGTAAACATATCTATTTGCCACTATTCTGTACAAATCTCTTGCAAACAGCGGTTTTATCTCGGAGAGTACCACTTTATAGTGCTCTTTGACAGATAAAATACCCGTTTATTTGTTCTAAGGTTTGTATATATATAGTGTAACCGGCATTCACATTCCTTAGGCACGTCAAAGCTTATTTTGATTGGAGTAGTTCTCTATTATCTCCGAAGGCTCTAGTGCTGATAAATAAACGTTGTTTAAAATATTACAATAGAAACAAATCGAAAAAAAACTTAATTGTATAAGGAGCACGTTATATATTTGTAATAGGTTCAAAAGATTGTAACATGAATTTTTTATGTATAGGTATTTTATCAATAAAAAAAATCGTAATAATATACTTTATACCAGTAACAGCCTGTTAATGTCCCACTGCTGGGCTAATCCACCACGCTGCTCCAATGCGGGTTGGTAGAATACATATATGGCAGAATTTAATGAAATTAGACATGCAGGTTTCCTCACGATGTTTTCCTTCAACGAGATGAATTATAAACACAAATTGCGCACATGAATATTCAGTGGTGCTTGCCCGGGCTGAACCCACGATCATCGATTAAGATTCACGCGTTCTTACCACTAGGGCATCTCGGCTTCTACTTTATACCAAAGTTATATAATATATACGTTAATATTGTAAATTTTAAATTATTTGTCTAAGGAAACATCATTTTTTTCATTCAAATAAACTTGGTGTTACTTGTTTATAAAATATCTATATTTTTTGTACAATACTATTTTAGAATGCTACCAGCATTTGCTAAAAAAATGCTCAGACTACGTTGAAAATTAATTACATCAGACAACACATAAACATACCTTACAGTCAAAATATAACTTCAAAACTTTACGCTGACATAATAATTCAATTTATCAAAGGAATACCACTTTGTAATTTTTTTATATAACATAGTTAAGTTAAGGCAAATGAGCCTACTGGTGGTAAGTGAGCCACATCAACCATAGACAGTGGCACTGTAAGAAATATCACCCTACATCGCCAATGTGCCACCAATTTTAGTAACTAAAATGTTATGTTCTTCGTGCTGTAGTTACACGAACTCGCTCATTCTTTAAACCGAAACACAACAATACGCAGTACAGTTGTTGAGCAGTAAAATATATGACGAGTGGTGGTAACTATCCATACGGGCTTGTAGAAAATCCTACCACCAAGTAATTAGTAGAGTTTGACAACTAAATCAACATAAAAGGCTTGCAATGTTGTTAATAACTTTTACATTGAATTTTTGTAACTTATCAATGAATGGTCGACATATTTCGGAAATACTCGGTTATAATATGTTACGACGACTGATATTTAATATTTATTGAGCAGTTCTCGCTCTAAAAAAGAAACCCTGAAAAAGTTAATAATATTAAACCTATGTAATTGAATTGAAAGGCTTATATTACTAAGTAAATTTTAATCGAATATCAAGTATTCTAATCCTAGCACCACAAAGTTTGTATATGCTTTGATGTTTTTATTTCATCATGTGCCATATATCCTATTTACAGGAATAGACAAAACACCGTGCACATATCCAAGATTAAAATGATTTAAAAATGTCATAGCTGTTAGTACAGTAACAGCCTGTGAATAGCCTGTGAATAGCCAGTAGATGTCTTCCAGCTCCACCATATTATAAATGGTAAGTGAACAATTCTAAAGTGGTTTCCATCATAATTTATTATTGATTGCTACTTTTAATTCCAAATATATTTTTTTAGTTATGAAATATATTAATTAAAAGTTTTCAGTTTATTGAAAGTAAACACAAAACTAATATGTTGAATAATATAATTGTATAGTGAATATTAAAAACTACTTTCTTTATTTTAACAAGGAATCACTAAGAATTATGACTTACTATAAATATACCTTGTCTTTCAAATGTGAATAAATCAAGTAGCTAAAATAATAAACATACTAATTATTAACAAAACAGACGCCGCGTTTGCGGCAAAACAGATTCTAAATAAAATACATTAATATACAAGTTAAAACTTGTATATTTATGTATTTTATTTCTTTATTAAAGTAGACTTTATATAGAGTAACAGCCTGTGAATGTCCCACTGGGCTAAGGCCTCGTCTCCCTTTTTGAGGAGAAGGTTTGGAGCTTATTCCACCACGCTGCCCCAATGTGGGTTAGCGGAATACACATGTTGGCAGAATTTCAGTAAAATTAGACACATGCAGGTTTCCTCACGATGTTTTCCTTCACCGTCAAGCACGAGATAAATTGTAATTACAAATTAAGCATATGAAAATTCAGTGGTGCTTGCCCGGGTTTAAACTCACGATCATCGGTTAAGATTTACGCGTTCTTATCACTGGACCATCTTGGCTTTGTTGCAGTTAGTACATAATAAAACAATAGCGGAATCCATTAACTGATATATAAACGTGGACTTGGATTCATAAAATACGTAATACATAGTTCAAGTAGAAAGTTCGATACTTTTCCAGTTTGATTTATCGGGACTCGCCTGCGAGCTATTTCTGCTTTGTTAATGGAAGGGGCAACTCGGTGTCAGTCTTTTCACTTTTCTGAAATGACTTCGCTTAATGGTATGAAAAAGTTTTAAGAATTCCTCTAAGATTTTTTTTCGAGTTTTTTTTCAAGTTTACGCTTTGGGACTGAGGAAATTAGAATGTAATGTACTGTGATAAACAGAAATTGTTGGAGTTCGAAATTTAAATGTAGTTTTGTAAAAGGAAACGCTATTATAATGTTATGAAAGTAAATTAGTATAGAAAATCGTTGTATTTATATATTAAACACATTTTACAATAAAATTGAACTATACTTATTGATTAAATTACAAAATTAACATAATTTATATTTAATCTTCTATAAAAACTTCTTTAAAGTTAGTATTATAAAAATCTAATTTGTCTACGTGTCAAGTGAATTTGAAATAACTACTTATTAGACTGTTTTAATTAAATACAAGTTCAATTATAATAGTATTTAAATGCTAATGAATAACAAATATTTATAAGCCGTAATATCTAGACTGTTAATCATTACTGTTAATCGTTGCAAATGAAATCAAAAGATAAGCTGAAAACTGAAAGCAACATGCGCTACATAATTTTTATTATAATTTAATCCGTTTTATATCATAATTGAAAAACACAAAAACGTTGAAAATAAATCCGTCTTACAAATTATATTTTTGAATATTAAAAACGAAAGGTTTAGTTGTTTTTTTGTGTTGTTTGACATTTTTATTTTAGTGAATATTCTGTAATTGGTCGACTTTAAAATAAAGTTGGTAATTAAATCGCACCTTTTATATAACGCGATAGTCGATACGTCAAATTTCGTTTTCCAAAAGTAGTGGTTTTATAATTGATGCTATGTATATTACTCGATATATTAACTCGAGTTATTGATTTTTATTTAAAAAAAATACTTCGAACCTACTAAGGCTGGCAAAGTATGTTTCTGGAAGCGGCACATGGTGCCATTTGAGCAGCGCGTTAATAAGGGCGTACCTATGATTAATATTAAGTGTTAAAATTATTATTTATCATATACAATTTAAAAATAAAATTTCTGTTTATGTTAGCTAAAGCAAAGGAAATTTGCTTAGATATAAAAACTCGCTTACGAAAGTAAGGAATTAGACATTGTAAGCATTTAAATTTTATTTTTAACTTCCTAATTTACAAGCACATGCAAGCAAAGTTTTAAAAAAGTTTAGTTAT
Source organism: Nymphalis io (assembly GCF_905147045.1). NCBI lineage: Eukaryota > Metazoa > Arthropoda > Insecta > Lepidoptera > Nymphalidae > Nymphalis > Nymphalis io. The sequence continues at coordinate 7,090,655 of NC_065902.1, read as the reverse complement.
ATTAAAAAAAACACATCAGTTTTTAGTTTAAGCATAGAAGCGAGAATTGGTGAGGCTTAAAAACATACTTTTCACAATCAAAGTACAGTATTATTAAGCATTTGATTTACCTTATATACACTCGTAGTTATCAACTATAGTATATAAAGAATGGATGAGTTTGTTAATGATATCGTAGCTTCTTAACAATTTAATCGATAAAGTTATATAAACTTGATATATTTGTTTTGTTGAGATGACTATACACGATTCAACAGTATATAAATGTAAGTCCTATCGGAGGTGCTGTAGTCAAGCTCTCAACAGAATCTCTATTTATAGACAAAATGACTAGCGTTCACAATATGCGTTGCTTTAGTGCTAAATGAGTAAATAACAAAATATTAACCCCATAAATGGTGTTGTAACGTGAATAAAACCAAATACGCAATGAAAACTGGCTGCCTTAATTTTCTTTACGAACAAAAAATATCGATTTTCTTTAAACGTACATAATTAATAAATTAATATATTATACGAAATTGGAGCCAATAAATTCAACTAATTTAAAATTTGCTTTAAATTTTTATTTTTAATTAAAGCTCTGCACTAAAATGTTATTATTTGGAATTCATAGTTAAGGGTATAGATTTCACACAAAAGATATAATTTGTGTAACCCGCACATCGTTCATTAACTTTTTAAGGCTAAATTTCTTTTTCGTGTACACATATTTTTTCGAAGCCCGCTCCAGCTTATTCACAAAGCTGGTAATTGTCAATTTACAAGGGCGGTTTTAAGCGTTTAATCGGTTGGCTACTTTTAGTTGATAGGCGATTGTTTTATTTATAAAATTACCCCATGAATTACCTGGGCTATTTAAGCTATTGATGTTCGTGGATATTCATAAAGTAGAGAAACAGCTCTTGAATGTCCCACAGTTTTTTTTATGTAACTTGGGGCGAACATACTCGTGGTTCAATAGGGACTACAACCACCCATGGATGTCTGCAACACCGGAGGACTTGTAGATGTCCATGGGCGGTGCGTTGACGGCCTTTAAGGAATAAATAGGCTCTTTTCTTAAAAGCTTTGTCATATCGGTTCGCAAAAGTTTTCCATCCTTAGCTAATAATAGATTTGGAGTTTTTGCACCACTCTCTTCCTGTACAGGAAGTTTGTTAATATACATTTATTGCATGTGGTAGATTTACACCCGAAACGTACAGATTTTATCACAACACATTGCCATCGCAGAGTATGAACATTTATTATTACTATAAATTAAGCCAGGACAGGAAAACATAGTCGTGATTTCCCGGACTTAAACCTAAGTCAAGACCCACGTGTTATTGGGCAATCTTGAATTTGGTAATTTATTTTATATAATTTATCAATGATAATTTATTTTTGAAATATTTTCTTCGAAACATAATAAAGCGTCAACAGCGCAATGGTATGTGGACCTCCGGTCCTTGACATCGACTTCGACTTGGGCTTTTGTCGTCTCCACACAATTGTACCACTAATGGCCTTGATGGCAATTCAGGCAGAGGCTTGAGAGCAGATTATCATCTGACCCATACGGGTGCAAGAGCACGAATATAAAATTCAAACGAATAGTAGAATACAGTATAGTGGTGTTTGTCCGAGTTTGAACCCTCAATCTTGGGTTAAAATTTACGCGTTACCAACCATTGGACTCTCATTAATAAATCTTAGTAATAAATGACATATTATATTACATAATTTTATTACAGAACACTTTATTGCACATTTGTTACAAATGAAATGATAATAACTTTTATTTAGAACATGTTAAGCTTGAATACAATAAATATAATTAACAATGTATGTATCCTTTATTTTGTAAATATTTTCCATTTGTATGCTACTTTGTAAAAAATGAATTCCTGTCATAAACGCGTCATGTTCTAAATTCATATTTTTAAATTTTAATAAAAAATTTAAACATAAAAGGTAAAAAGTATATAGTACTTTTATCTTTAACCTATTTATAAAAATGAGGATTAAATGCCGCCTCATATAATATGCTCACAATGAGCGAGATAATTTTAAACACAATTTTACGTCTTCTATTAAATTTTGGTCAGACTTATGTTATTGCGTACATGTACATGCCTCCGCGAAGTATTGAATACTTGTAGTAAATATGTATGTTTAATATCTAATCACCCAACTCTAGAATTAAACCAAAAATTATATATCTTACAATATCTATAATTATTGATAGTCGACTGAACTACTAAGGGAATACTTACAATATACTAAGGTTGGAGATAGGCTCATAATAAGAGACTTGAAGTGGATCATCAAGGTGAAACATGAAAGAAATCCCTGTCAAGTTTCCAGGTCATTATAAGATGCACCTCGAAAAAGTATTCGTTTCAAGATGTAATAAAAAATCGGTCAAGTGCGTGTTAGAACGAAACGTAGTTTCCAAGTGTTCAAATATGTATAGTAAGTATTACGTTCGTATAGATACGCACTTTATTCATTTTTAGCTCGATTTAATGAATTTTGTTTGAACAGTGTCCTTTAAAGCCGATAATGATATCTTTAAGGTGAAAGAGACAAATACAATAATTATATTTTTTGTGATTTACTTGTGCATATACATATAAATAAGACAAATTCTCGGTAAAGTATTATTTACTGCTGTGATTAAATATATCATAGTCACAAATGTTATATTCTATTTCCTAAAATTACAAAAATAGATGTTAATAAAATTTCATAACTTTTCTAAACTATTTTTTTTAATATACATATTTATATATGTCCTGTACTTGTACTGGTTATAATTAATAATTATTATTTATTATTGATTATGATATATAAGCCGAGATGGCCCAGTGGTAAGAGCGCGTGAATCTTAACCGATAATCATGGGTTCAAACCCGGGCAAGCACCACTGAATTTTCATGCGCTTAATTTGGGTTTATAATTCATCTCGTGCTTTACGGTGAAGGAAAACATCGTGAGGAAACCTGCATGTGTCTAATTTCACTGAAATTCTCCTCTCATTCTCAACCCGCATTGGAGCGGCGTGGTGGAATAAGCTCCAAAACCTTCTCCTCAAAATGAGAGAGGAGGCCTTAGCCCAGCAGTGGGACATTCACAGGCTGTTACTGTGACGATATATTAGCACCCAGTTATGTCGCGATTCCTTTCAATGAACTCGTATTTTAAATCTATGTTAAGTATGCTTAACACAATGAGACTTTGAGGGGGTCGTATCAATGTTGAAGACTAGAGTAAGTGAGCACTCCTCTTAAAGTCAAATAATTTCTAAAATGCGAAAAAAAACCTTTTTCTAAAATTTAAAATATCTGTTTTGTAATTTAAGCTCTGTTTGTTTTGTCAGTCAAGACTGAATATACATACTATATATATAATAACCTTCTCCTCAAAAAAGGAAAGGTGGCCTTAGCCCAGCAGTGGGACATTCACAGGCTGTTACTGTATAAAATATCTCCAATAATATATTCATCTAAAATAGTTTGGTATTCAACACTGGTTCTTGTTTATCAAAAATCTGTTTCACTTCCGAAAATAAACTTATCAGAACTGAGACATTACAGTTTCTATAAAAAAAAATTACGTTCCTATACATATATTGACGGGCCGGTTGGCGTGGTTGGTAGATACTTGCCTTTCACGCCTAAGGTTGTGGGTTCGATTCCCACCCAGGACAAAAATTTATGTGCATGAACATGTCTGTTTGTCCTGGGTCTGGGTGTAATTATCTATATAAGTATGTATTTACAAACGAAAAGTAGTATATGTAGTATATCAGTTGTCTGGTTTCAATAGTACAAGCTCTGCTTAGTTTGGGATCAGATGGCCGTGTGTGAATAATGTCCTAGGATATTATTTTTGTTATTGTATTACAATTTACTAACTATACATATTGCTATACATATATTTTGTACTATCACAGTATTGTAGGTATTATATAACGAGGTCAACTTTCTGTACTTGTCTTCGATAAACCACAAATCAAGCCGACCTCGATACTACGTATTGTTATCTATCGCTTTATTAGTTAGAACAGTTCCTTTCTTATCATTACTCGATAGTCCCACTGTGCTCTATTATAAAAAATTGCCCCTTGTAGATTACTTCTCATACAATACGATTCTTAACGGAATTATTTAGTAACGGAATTAACTGCTTTTTAAATACCATATTTACACCTGTATTATAAATATAAACTTTTAACCATTTCTTTGGATTACCGCTGATGCCTTTTTATTTAATTAGCGTTAATAATTATGCGTTGCTATTAAGAATTTTTCGACGGAAAATCTATAATCATATAAACTATAATCTGCCATATAAGCTAGCTATCTAGCTATAGCTAATATTCCAAACAGTCAAATATATCATTAAACATTCGGTTTGAAGAAAATTTTAATAGTTCTTGTTGTGATTAGAAACCGGAATCATCGGTGAAATAGACGTGTTCTATTCGTTGAACCTTCGTGGCTTCATCTTTATATTCTACTGAGAATTTCAATACTTAATGACTTACAAGAATTCCTTGAGAAAAGCAATGCCTTCATAAGTAGATGCTTTCATGTCTTTCAGTATAAAATATCCATGAATTAATGCAAGGTATTTCAGGTTACGTCCAATAAAAGTAATGTTAAAGGATTTCATTGAAAGTTTTTAAGAAACGAACAGTATTATTTATTCAGTCTGAGTAACTTTAATTAAAAAGGCACTTACTGTGGCCATTGAAGACTAAAATCAAGTATTTAATTAATACAATCCGCATCGTCTTCATTTCAATTAATTTAAGGGTGGTTTTGGAGTTTCTTTTACCGAGACTACATAATATAGGATCATTGATCGGGAATCCAATTTTTTTAATTGTGTATAAAAATAATGTGGATAGAATACGTTGATCTTAACTTAAGGCAACAAGTTTAAATATCTTGAAATGAATGTGTAATTACTTTAAGTTTTATATTTCGTAGGTACATTTTAGTCTTACCAGTGTTGGGTGGCAGTGCAAGAAGCATCATGATTTGATTTTTTATCAAGTCAACTTTCAGTGTAATCATGTAGTAGAATGATCTTTCTAATATGTAAGCAAAGCCGACTTATCACTTATTTATGTTATTATTAATAGTCATTATATTTTTTTTAAATATATTTTTGAATTTATACATGCCATGCATGAGTGTGTTTGTTTATATACATGCACATTTTTTTAATATTATAGTTATGCCACCTGCATCTTTTTCGTAGCAATATTTTTTCTCCATTCTAAGCCTATCTTTCACTTTAGTCACAGTCGGAATTTGGAAAGATAAGCTTAATTTAAACAGGAACAGCTGCAAATGCATTAATGAAATAAATAAACTATAATAATAAATAAATCAAGATAATATTATTTCTTTAGAAATGGTAATAACCATTATCAATTAAATTATTTCTAGATATTTTGTAAAATAATTAAAATAAAACAAACAAAGGACTGGTAAGCGCGTAGTTACGAAGCAATCTTAAACCGAACCTCAGTTCCATAACGAAATTAATTACAAGTATTAAGAAATAAAGTTCTCTTCTAAAACAAACGGGGGACAGTGAGGGCTTTAATAAACAAGAGAAATGACTCTGTAGACTATTACAACCAGGTGAAGCCTGACTGCCAAGGCAGGAGAATATTTTAATACTAATGAGTACGAAGGAACACTTTATGACCGAGTTTATAATTCCAATAGTGTCCACAGTAAAAACTTTCCCACGGTTAATTAATTGGCTCTTAATAATTTATGAAGTTTTAGTTGATTCCGTATAAGTTTATGTACTAAGTGGTATGGTTTGGTGCAAGCCCCTCTGGGTAGGTACTATCCACTCATCAGATATTCTACCACTAAACAACGTTTCTGTTTGAAGAGTGAGTGAGACAGTATTCTGTCTCACTTAAACAAGCACAAGAGATATAAATTCTTAGTTTCCACGGTTGGTGGCGCATTGGTGATGTAATGGGTAATATTTCTTAAATCACCAATGTCTATGGACGGTGGTGACTACTTACTACGTCCGCCTCCCTATAACAAAAAAAAACAGCTTCATAGCGTTCTTCCTAGACAACGATGACTAATTTATTATCTATTACTTGCAACTTAATATAATATGTCATAGTCTGCGACTGTGTTTGTAATAACGATAATAATAATGTTGAAATAGAAAACAATATTGGATATCCTTGCGGAGTTTCCTCTTTTACCTCATAATAAATATTTATTCCAGCTAATAATATGAATATCATTATATGGTCTTCACACACATTCTTTCATAAATGACTCGTAATGCAGTGTAGTATTTACAGATTTCTTGAATAATTCTTTTGTTTTTACATTTAGTTTTATTTTCTTGTGTCTGTTTTTTTCTCTTTTATGCAAGCTCGTATATTTATAACTAACTTATATAAGCTCGCATCGCCCTAACAATTCTTATTAATTTTTGGTTTCAAAATATTCAATCTTAAATTTGAATTCAACACAATTGATCAGAAAGGTATTGTTTTCAGAAAAGTTACATTAACGGTTGCTTGCTGGTACTTTTGGTAGTTGGTAGTGGTACTTGAGTTTAATCGTTAAGATATTATAATTTTTTTTGAGTTTAATTGTTAAGTTTTTTTTTAATTTAATTGAAATAAAAGGATTTAAGAGAAAAAATAACTCACTTATACTAACACATAAAACTATTGCAGTAGTATCTACGCCAATAATTTTTCAGAGTTATCACAATACCAAGAAAACAAGGGAAGCTGCCATATCATGTATTGGGAACTAATATCAATACATGGAACTAGTTGTATAAAATAATCGTAATCTGGTGGTTGGGCTTTGTGCAAGCTCGTCTGGGTAGGTACCACCCACTCATCAGATATTCTACCGCAAAACAGCAATACTTGGTATTGTTGTGTTCCGGTTTGAAGGGTGAGTGAGCCAGTGTAATTACAGGCACAAGGGACATAAAATCTTAGTTCCCAAGGTTGGTGGCGCATTGGATATGTAAGCGATGGTTGACATTTCTTACAATGCTAATGTCTAAGAGCGTTGGTGACCACTTACCATCAGGTGGCCCATATGCTCGTCCGCCTTCCAATTCTATAAAAAAAAAAAATCATCGTAATCGTAAAACTTATATTTATTTATATATAATTTTTCAAAACTAAACATAGAAGTAGAATATTTATCATAATATAAACAGTATGATTAGTATTTTTATTCCAGTGGCTATAACACGTTAATCATAACGTGAATCGTAGTGTTGTGGCCTTCTCTTAAAAGAATAGTCCATAGTCCAACAATGGGATAATTACAGGCTGTTACTATGTTTGGGTAATATTTATAAATTGTGTATAATGTTAATAATTTCATACCATATCAAATTCGCGGAAATGATTATTATTGTAAATTATGGCTTAATCATATTCGTTCTAGGAAATGACGATATTACGGTCTAATCGCACATTAAACTGATTACAATACAGAAGGTATACTTAACTGTAACGATAAAAGTAACATATTTAATGCTATCGATAGAAATATTTTTATTTAACAATGTCGAAAATTCATCTTTTTCGTAGTAGTACTTTCTCTTTGTCAACGAAAGACGGTCTTAACAGAACACATTTATTACATTGATAATATATATTAATATATTATAAACATTATATAGAGAGCAACATAATATATGTATTTGTATATAATTCATTCGTTTTCCTACTGATTTGAGGCCACAAAAACGTGTTGGCATGTCACGTTAAAACTTCGTACTGCTGCGGCTTACAGCGCGGCTAAATATCAATGACAGCACGAAAGATTTATTATGTTTCGCAAGAAACAGAGTAAGTTTTGCTGCAGTTGGCTTACCGATAACTTGGCCGGAGTAGCTATTTAAGAGCTTTTAATCTGTCCGGTGTCAGTGCAAACGTTTCCGACTCGAATGTAAATTATATTTATTCAGTGGAATTTATGGCAGAACTTTTGTTAACTTCCAGTGATAATGCTTGCATTCATGATTTATTACTCCTATCGTCCAGTGGAATAATGGCTTCACTCAACGTGATAAGAAAAAGCATAAAAAACAGATACAGATTTTTATTGACTTTAGAAGTACGACGCAGTCAAAAACAAAATATTTAATAAATAACAAAAAAGTATTATACATATATTACTACATAACTTAGCTTTTTAGTTCATTCAATAATAAATCAATCTAAATAAAAATGTATACGATAGTGTAATTTAAATTTTTAATATAATAATCAAAACCGTGTAATGAAAATGAAATTAAGCAAATAAATGAATGTTCACGATTAACTGTATAATATATTCACATTAATTCTTCAAATAATTGTATCACATTCCAACGAAATAGTGTTTATTAGGCTCGGGGCATGTTAAAGAGGTCATTCCGGTTGCCAAAGTCATTTCCCGTCCAGCGACAAAGTCATTACCGGTCAATATCTATTACGAGTTTCCACAAGTATAATGACATGATCGTCTGATAACTATAGTTAGATAATTCAATTCCTTAATCTATATAGTAGCATTTGACCTGTGATGGCCTACAATAGGTATAATAATGGAGAGGCAACGTTCCAACGTTCCCTTTTACGATAATTACTTGAGGCCTTCTTTTGCTCCGATTTCTGTTTGCAAAACTATTTCTGACGTATTTTCTATTTGGTAGTTTTTACCCCGTTTGATATTAATCATTTAATTGTTTTTAAATTTATTTTGTCAAATCCATAAAAAAATAGATTTTTAAGGTTTTATAATAATATTATCATACTAATGTTTTGTAAGCATATTAATTTTTTAAGCGTATTTCTTTTAACATGTAGGTATTTAATTATTACAATATTTACATTTAAGATAATTATCTTATATAAACGTTTGTTCTTCGATAATATTAATTTGTCAGAATAGTTTATTTTATAGAGGAATAAGAAAAAATACTACATTAATTTTATCTAGTCATAATCCAATCGAAGAAAAATATAAATAATGTAAATAAATAAGCAAATTGGTATGGTATGTTTCAATTATAATACTTATAAAAGAGTAAGAGTAGTAAGTTTCTTGCTTATTCTCGGTAGAATCTTCATTTTTTTTTTCTTAATTAAAAAAACGGTTAAAATCTGCTTGTAAAAACTTCATTACATAAATTATATATTATTTATTTTGTTCAAGAGAAAACTAAAGCCATTCAAAGTAATAAAAATTATTTTGTTCAACTTGTATTTGCCTTGAAAATGTAAGAAAATACTTAAGAGTTATTATTCTCAATAGTAAATAAGTAAAGACGCTCTTGACATTTTATTTAAAAAGCTTTTTTTAATATTTAACAAAAATGATTGAATGAGAAAACGTTCAATGATTTTGCGTCGACTGTGTTATACATAATGTATGTCGAGATTCATCTAATAGCTTGCAGTTTAAAAGAAAGTCCGTTCGGAAACGAATACCAGAGCATAGACGGTCGTTTAGCAAAGAAGAAAATGCGATTAAATTAAATTTCCGCCAGAAGGAAGTCTCAAAGGGCTCGATAGCCGCAATATCTTAAGCTGCCTTTATAGGAATCGCCGATCGACTTTCTGTACCAAGTGCTTTAGCTTTTTCAATAACATAGTTTTATGAAACTTGAAATATCCCATTTTCGCATATTTTATTAAAAACATAATTAAAATTATTTTAATTTAAGAATTGAGAGCCTAAGTGATTTTTCATTTAAGATATGATTATGTAATAGTTTCTCTGGGAATCAACTAGATAGTGTTTATATCGTCAAACAGCAATAATATTATTTACTTTAAGTTAATTAGATGAGATAGTCCAGTGGTTGGCGTCAATCGATGATCGTGCTTAATTTATACTTATAATTTATCTTGTGCTTGACGGTGAAGAAAAACATCGTGAGAAAACCTGCATATGTGTAATTTCACTGAAATTCTTCCATATGTGTATTCCATAAACAGGCATTGGAGCAGCATGGTGGAATAAGATCCAAACCTTCTTCTCAAAAAGGAGAGGAGGCCTTAGCCCAGCAGTGGGACATTCACAGGCTGTCATTGTACTGTAGATAATTAAAGACAAATTATAGATAGATAATAACAATGGGCTTGAGATTTGAATTGATATTAGTTGCCAAAGGCTGATTGCGTTCGAAATACTTCATAATCGTTAATGAGAGAGACATTATATTTTTGCTATTATATAAGATCTACCTAGATCAAAGTGGTTTTATATTTTATATTTTTTTATTTTCAAATGGTATTACTCTTTCCATTATTTTCAGTTGTTCGTTTATTGCCCATTTTTATTTTAGATTTCTTTAGATGTAATCGTCCATTCACACCGCAAAAGACGATTAATGTATAATATACAAGCGTGGTATCAATATAAAATTTAGCAACGAATACATTATATTAGAAATATAAGCAATTCTTTGTCCGTGCCAATTGTTATTGGAGAAATTACTAAGGCATCGATATAAAGTATGCTGTACTGGCTTATTTGACCAACTAAAATAAGCACGGAAAATCAATATTATGATTATTTAACGGTGGTACGGCTTTGTGCAAGCTTATCAGCGCACCATACTCATTATATATTCTACAGCCAAACGGCAATACTTAGAATTGTTCTGTTCCAGATTAAAGGGTGAGTGAGGGACATTGAATCTTAGCTCCCAATTTGTTAGCGCACGATGTAAGGGATGGTTAATTTTTCTAATAGTAAAAAATGTCTATGCGCGATGGTGAGCACTAATCATTATATGACACATTTGCCTATTTGCCTACCATTTAAAAAAATAATGATATAAACACTTATTCGTTTTTATTAAACGCCTGATACAGATCTTTCTCTGTTAAAAATTTCTACATCTTCTCTCGGATCGTTTCCTTAAAGACGTGTCTCCATTATAAGATACCGACTTAAGTTGTTCGTTCGAGTGCATTTAAAAGTATATAATATATTTACAGGGTTTTCAAATCTAAGGCAGCTTTAAAATGATCTTGTTGTTGTGTCTTGTAGATATTTAAGCTCAACCAAATTTTGAATGTTGTTTTCAAATGTTGTGGATTGTTGTCTTTAGGTGAATAATAATTTAGGTGAATATTAATTATATGTTCTTATATATTCAGAACATGGAATATATATTAGTATATCAGCTTTTATATCATATTTATCTTATATTGACTTATCGTATTAAGTATGCCCCAACTTGTTATCTTTTCCTATCAAGCTTTGATAGAACTACGGTACACGGCCGACAATGATATGGAAAACACAGATTCAATTAAAAAAATTACAAAACGAAAAAATTAGTACGAGCTACTTTGCCTCCAAGTACAAAACTGATGTCCCATCAAATTAGGAATTAATGACACTTAGACTTTTCAAAACTCTTAAAATCTAGGTTGAATTCGAAGTTTAAAAAAAAAATAAAGAAGAAGATGGACTTCAATACAATTACAATTGGAAATCAATTAATTATAATTAAATATGCTTACTTGAATTTTCCCGGTATGTTGATCTTGATAAAAAATGCATTATATTTAAAAGCCAATCATATCTGTCATATATGTACCTCAACTTCATAATAAGAAAAGATGTCTGTCTAGGCATCCAATAATCGTAGAATGCTGAACCCACAATATAAACTTTTCTTAAAAATTTCAACTAAAAACAAACATCTTTATTTTTAATTTGTCAAATTGTTACCGTATATGAAATAATAAAAATATTTATTTATAATAATAATACCCTGGGACATTTTTCACACACGACCATCTGATCCCAAATTAAGCTTGCACAGAGCTTGTACTATGGAAACCAGACAACTGATACTACATATTCTATTTTTCTTTTGTAAAGTATGTATTTATATACACCTAACCTCAGGACAAACAGACATGTTCATGCACACAAATATCTGCCCCGGGTGGGAATCGAACCCACAACCTTCAGCGTGAAAGGCAAACATCCACCAAACACTGGCGCCAACTGGGTCGTCAAGAGAGAGATTTAGATAAAGTAATTATCAATTTTATGTTAACTTAATTTACCACCATATTTTTATAAATGTATTAAAAATATCATAATACGATTTAACAATGTGAACGAACATAGCTATATACTTGCTCGGGACCGGTAAGTGCGAAGAAAGAATGATCGTTCACTAATGTCCCGCCCGAAACGATGTATAGATGGAATAGTTGATTTCATTGAAACTTTTTAACCCATCCAAGTGAATAATTGACTAACCTTGTAAATATAACGTTAGTCAATTATTATTGGAGTCACTTTTATCAATTTTATTGATGGGTATTTAATTATTCCGTATTTTTTCTTACTTCTATAGTCGCAGTTCAATGTTCGATTTTATCACAATAAATGTCAGTAATATGTAAAAGTGATATGTTTTCTATTTTGATTACGAACCGTATAGAACGACATTTGATTAAGATTTTGGTTTATTAATCGCACAGTCTCATGGTTTTATTAAATACTATATTAAAATATAATATCCAAGACTTTTACTGTCAAAGTAAACCAAAATTTACTTAATTAAAAGCTTTACTACTTATTTTAAGCTTTAAATTTTGTATTGTCATTTTACAAGACTATGAATTTCGGAATGTAGATTCTACTAAGAAGAACTGATAGGAAACTTAGTTGCTATTATTTTTCACTGATTAAATTATCTAAAGGTATGTCAATAAAATACAATAAGAATTATTTATCTTGTCCGAAAATCAACAAATACTAACACATCATCTATATAATCAGAGATTGTCTGGTTAAGAAAATTTGTTTTATACGAAACATATATATATTACGTGTATGAATAACGTGAATCATTTATAGCTTCGAAACTACATATGATATTACTCTATTCAATTTGTACAATGCGTACCGTACCTAATAATGTTTTCAGAGGAACCTTCCTCTGAAATCATTATTAGGTACCGCGTAAAACATGATTGTGGGTTGGATGTTTCTGAATACAACCACTGTGGTACACATCCAATGGTATGGAAGGAGGTACTAATTGTTCAGATATGTACCTTTAAGGCATTTATGTTTGATATGGAAATTTCTATACCATTTCACAGTAACTATATTTAATGTGAATTGAGCGCGTTTGATTGTGTCTTTGTTACATTATACTATTCAATCCGGCTTAGAATAAATAACTGAGGGAGAAACGCTATTAATGCAATATCAATATTACAGGATTGTAGACAAAAGCTCGTATTATCTATAAAATTAACAATAATAAGTATATAATATATTTGAAATAGTTTTTGAGCAAATAGTAAATACAACGGCCTGTAAGACTTTTTTCCTTTTTGAAAAGAATTGGAGCACATAACACCACGTTGTTATAAAAATTAATTACATATATGTTTAAGCATGTATGTTTATATACACATATATTTTTGTTAATGCATAAGTCGCGGATTCAAATGGATTGCCGTTTAAATGGCCGCCATTGTCGTCCAACATGTCGATTCTATTAAATATATACATAATAAAATAGGCACCCGTTTTATATTTTTCACAACTTGACGTGTGACAACCGACCAACCTATATGACATACATCACGTTGTGTGGTGTTGCTATTCTAATAAGTGACGTCATATATCCGCTGAAATTTATTATCTCTGACATATATGTTATACGTAATTATGGCACTGATACTTATTATTATTATTATTAAATAATTTTATTGCAGACTCACAAGGAAAAAAAAGACAAATACAAGTAAAAAAGAAAAAAAAGCTTAGGAATAGTCATGCTATATACACATTATTGCGGCCTGTGATATGATGCAAGCAAGGGGCCGTCTTATCACTCAAGTAGTGTATCACTTATATATGTAGCAATTTTTATCCTCTTTTTACTTGTCAAGATTTGGTACACAATAAAGTATTTTAATTTTATTATATATATGTAAATTTTCCAAATATTATATTCTCATGAATCAATGGTATAATCTAAGTGTGACGATCGTAAATTAATTTAGTGACGTATGCAATACGCTTCTTTGATGTACGAGAATGTACATTTAACATTTCAATTATTGAGTCATGACGTCACATATCACTTTATGATTATTCATGATCGAGTTCTACCTGTAGTATCGAGTTGCTTTATACAGAATAACTCACTGTTATGAAGTGTAACTGAGCTTGTTAAATTACGGACAAGAGTGACGTAACAAATCTAGTTCCGTTGTTGAAAGCGCATTAACTATGAAGGGAATAATACCTATATAATAATTTTAATGTAACCATGTTACCCATAAATGGCGTAAATAGATCTTTTTTTCGTATTTTTCTTAACCTCTGCAAAATTCTTATCGTTTGTATTGGTTGTTATTATAAATTATCAAATTTCTATATTCAATATCGAAACACAAAACTGATAATCAAAATGAATAGCATAGTAATTATCTTTTTTAATAGATTAGTTATCTTTTCTTATTCAAAACAAATTATTATAAGTCACAACTGCCTCGTTAGTCTAGTGGCTACAACATATTTTGCAGAATAAAATATTATATTCGTACATACTTAATTCATACAATTATTCAAAGCAATGAGGAAATAAAGCAATTAATTTAAGGAGCTATCAGGTGGAGTTATATTTAGCTACTGTAATATAGTATCACTGGATTATTTTTTATAATATTATGTTTTTAACACTTTCTTAATTAAGACAAATTACATACACTTTAAAATAACATAATTTTCCAGGTTGTTTTATTGATATACGCTCTGGGTAGATCGGTCGGTGCTTAATGAAAAAACTTTTGTACATTTCAATTAGCCTCTTTCGAAGCCTGTAATTTTCAAACGTTAACGAGCTAAATTTTATCGAAAATTAATTGCGACATCTTCATTGAAAAGTTTTCAGTCAACTTTAATATCTGAAATTTTCTCCCGACGAACTTCGACAATACTGTATATCTGGCATAAACTCGGCAAAAGGGGTGAGTGAATGGCTGTTGTGTGGGTATAATTCTTGAGAAATTTTCATGTCAATCAGCCGAATAGAGATATAAAAGAGTATTCAATGTTTATGATCTTCAAAGAGACTAGAGAACAGTTTATCGATAGACGCAATTACTGTCTCTTTGAATCTTATATCAGACTTTAATAACATTTTAACTGAAATAGTTACTCCAAAGATATATTTATTCTCTAAGAGAAAAATATTAATATTGCAACAAGTTTTGTAAACCTTTATGAATAATTGAGCTAAATATAGATTTAATTATTAAAAAAAAACTATTAAAATATGACAAATTAGAGAAAGCTGTTTGTCAGTCTGTCATGAAAATTAAAGTTATTATTGAAACTATTTACTTTTGATATTTTATGAAAAGATTTAGACCAAAATATAGTTTATAGTTATTAAGTCTTTAATAGTATTTTATAACTTTTGTGTACCTGTAATTACCTTAAAATATGTTATACCTTGAGATCAAAAACTAAGTTATCACATTTTTTCTTTACACATTAATTTTAATATTAATATATTAAGCATAATGTTGTTCAATTATTTTTTTACTGGAGAAAATTTATGATTAACATTTATTTACATGAAGAAACTACTGTACTAAGCCCATATTAAAAAAACGTATACTAGAAGATGTAGCGCATTTCGGAGAAGGTTCTAGTAATTACTGAACATACTGCGTAGATCGCCCGCTTCAAATTTAAACTATTGAATTTTAAATTGTAGTTTAAAAAAAACAACTTAAGTTTATTTGGAGTCAGTTGAGCAAAAAATAAGATCAGAAGTCAATGTCACCAAACCTGCAATGGCACTAAAATTGATGGAAATTTATGAAAATATATAGTATAATTTTATTACTGGACTGTAATTCATGAACATTCTGAGAAATTAGATTTTATCTTTGATGAAAAATTTTAAATTTTCAACATATTATAATAAATTTGCAACTTAGTTTTTAATAATAAAAAGTCACGTGAACTTTCCTCAATATATCATGCAAGATTTGCTCCATGCATTATTAATAAAAAACAAATAATTATTTCTTTAACGACTATACCACATCCCTTAAATATAAATAGGTACGTTTGAACTGATATAAATTATGATTATAATATATTATACCAAATTTAACAAATCAATGTAGTCGAATGTAACATTATGCTCTCGCCTCGAAATAGGGATATTCAATTAAGTTTTGGCATGAGTTAAATAGGAATATTAGGAACTAATTTCGCTTACAATTGTTGTATTCGAAATAGAGTAAAAGTTTGTAGGCTTGTAGTGGTTTCGTGATTTTTATTCGAAAGGTACCTCAACCAATATGTGGTCCTTATTTTAATAGTAATGATATTATGATCAAATTTTAAGCCTTTTACATTTAAGATTTCTATTAGTTCACCTTGTGAACCGACACGAATGTCGTAGCGGCAAACGGCATGACGTTCTCTCATGCCGTCATGCATCCTCTCCACTACCTCTACTCTATTGTCTGAGTGGCGTTTACTTATACTTTCTTGCTTTATATAATTAAATTATTTGTATTAAAATAAGAAAATTATATTGATATTATTTACTAAGCTATGTTTTTATTTATTTTACTACAAATTTATTTTTTGGTTTTCTTTAATTATAAATATCTTCAATAGCGAACGATGTTCGATGTTTCAGATCTGCCTAATTGATGAGTATCAAATTTTTTTGGGAAGGTAAATTACCCTGCGGTAAATGATTATCTTCAACCATAGCAATTTTATGTTTTTGTAACTAACCTTGAATGTACATCGGTATTATTAACTATATAATAAGTACAGGATAAGGATTATTTTGTTTGAAGACTCCTTACGCGGTTAATGCGCTGCAAGCCAAGTGCTTTATGATGTTTACTCAACGCTTAATAATGTTATAGTTTAAAATCGATTCTACGTACTTTATTAGAGTTAGGATAAGTTACCAATGTTTATTTTTTTAACACGAGTTTTAAATTAATTAAAAGGGAAGTTGACAAAAAGTATAGATTTTTTTGTAAAAATCAACATCGTCCAAGGATGAATTGATTTTTTATTATGGAAACATAGATCCATATCCATAATAATTAGAAAATAATGGATAAAAAAAATGATGCCGACAAAGTGGACACAGCTATTTAAATATAATTATAATTATTTAATAAAGTACTTGTATAAGTTCTTATTGATAGCAGTAATTTGAAAAAGATGTACGTTATATTAAATATAAATCCTTGTCGTGACCGTTTTATTTTATTTAATTTAATATAAATTAAACAAACGTTTCTGTTCTTGTCTTATTATTTTAAAGATAAACCAAAACCTTTAAATCTAAATCATCGTTAGGGATTACAACTTTAAATCGCTTCCTTGTGTACAGCTGAAACTTACTTGTGTGTATACTAAACGCGCGTGTGTAAATGAATAACCATTAGTGTGTACATCATTTACGAGCTCAAAAATGTTACTTTCCCGCTTACTCTCACGGGCCTCTTGTAATCCAATCGTTTGTGTGAGTGCGTAGGTTCAGTTGTAGCGTCGCGTCGTGGTGTGGGTGCACAGTCCGGGCGCTCGTAGCCCCCGCCAGTGGCGATCCGGCCGTAGCGACACTACGACGCGCTTACAGCGTAGCGATTCTATGTGTTCCCTACCCTCATAATCGGACAATAGGACCGCCGGCGAAACCAGTTTTGTTATTTTTTGTCAAATGTGTACAAAAGCTTTGTGACTCGTAAAAATACAGAGACAATATGCTTCGAAGGGACAGCCTTTGTCCCCTTAGAAAGCAATTATTACGCTGCGTTTACGTAATATTTTCGTATATAAATACAAAAACGATGTGAAATTATAGTTTTGATTGGAACTGTTTAATTTATTTAGAGAGTAAGCTCTTTATTATTTTGAAAATATTGTGTAAATAAATAAGAAAAAAACATACGTGTGACGTTTCAGTGTTGTGGAACGTTTAAAAACGAACTATTGAACTACAAGTTTCTATGGAATTTCATACTTTATTACGACGAATGAGGTAAATGAACATATTATTATATAAAACCATTTTCAAAACACATTTTTAACAAAAAAAGGAAACTTTTTTATTGGTCTATTTAATTATTAATATATATATTTTAAGTCACTTTAGTTTTTATTGATTCTTTAATTATATTTTTCATTTTATTTTAGAATATTTCAATAAGATTTTTTGTTAATCATATTACAAGCTTCGTCTTACTTATTAGTAAATAAGTGTTAAGCTTACAAATTGAGTAAAATTTGGAAATCAAAAAATCAATATATCCCAACCAACCGTACGTTTTTAATAATGATGATGAGTCGAATGATTGATGTTATCCAATCGTTTTGACTATTTGATTAATTTAAATAATTATGGTTCGAAAAAAAATATCTACACTTTCATAATTAAAAAGTGTTACCTGACTTTTTATACGCCGTATCTATGTTTTACTGATACGGTAAAAGTGGACAAAAGAAGTTCGTTAATGGGGTATCACTCACGATTTCTTAGATTATAGTATCATGTTCTCTTATCTTTAGGATTTTTATTCAGTAAGACTTTAGAATGTGAAGCCATATGCGTGTAATTACCTAGTTGTCATTCTCAGTCACGTAACAAAATTTCAAAAAGAATTTTACGAAGTTGACAAACGATGAAAGAAATAATGTATAATTAATTTTTATATTAATGTTTATCTAATGAAATAAAGATATCTGTTTATAAATTCTGTATAAGTAATACAATAAATTTATTGCAAAATATTTTAAAAACGTACAATAATTATAATGATAATGCTTTTAGCTTAAATATTTCGTCAATTGCTACGAAAAAACAATTAATACATATCATCGAAATCTTAAAATTTTTAAGAAATCTATTTTGTAGGATTTCGATAATTTAATCACATAATTATTAACTCATCTATTGCATTATTATACTGTTTGTTTCCTGTTTATAGGTTAGGTAGGTATTTCGTTTCGTCGCCGCATATATTTTTTTCTCATTGTTTTGATAAATTTATGCTCAGTCGGTTATTGCATAATAAGTACTTATTTTTTAAGGATTTACCTTTAAGTTTTTAAAGGACACAATTTCTTACGAAGTGATCGTTTGCAGTCACAATAAATAAAGCACAGGGAAAGATATTAAAGTATTTTGGAATAGATTTAAGTGAATGTTGTTTCTCTCATGGCCCATTGTATGTTGCCCTTTGATTGTTGATATTTACACTGGTTTGAATGTTGATTGTTGTTTTTTGTGATTAATTCATTGTATGATTAGAGTGCAAAGCACCAGCAAAAAATTAAATTTAGTTAAAATGCATCAAATATAATTCAAGGTACCTTTAACAAGATGCTGAAACGTTACTTATAAGAATTATGGATAATATTTTTTAATATATGATTAAAATACGGCTCGGAAACGCCGTATCTGCCTCTTAATGATACTACGGTAAGAGTGGACAAAAGAACTTCGTTAATGGGTTATCATTCACGATTTCTAAAAGTCTTTTAGAAAAAACTTGGCTGACCATTAATAAGTATTAAAACGTCTTTTTGGTATTATAATTATTTGTAATCTTATTTAATATCTCTACTAAAGAAATAATTATAAATTGTATGATTTTTAAATGATATTAGTTAACAGAACGAAATGAAAAAGGGTAACAATATGTCCATGTGTAGCCTGCCATTGTGCTGTTTATTTATTGTAACAATCCGACTGAATTTTTACATTTTTTTTTATTTTGTATAATATGATAATATAATATTTAGGTAACATAAGAGTTGATAAAATGACGGATCCAAGGGAGCTGTAGATTTAATCAATGCTCCGTGTTTATATTTATCTCGAGTTTGATGGCATTTTTTATTATTTTGACGAGACGCGTACAAAGACAAAAAATACTTTTTAGTTCTTTAAACGATTATTCACTAGTGGTGGGGCTTTGTGCAAGTTCGTCTGGATAGGTACCACCCACTCATCTAATATTTAACCGCAAACCAGCAATACTTGATATTGTTATGTTCTGGTTTGAAGCGTGAGTGAGCCAGTGTAATTACAGGCACAAGGGACATAAAATATTGGTTCCCAAGGTTGGTGGCGCATTGGCGATATAAGCGATGGTTAACATTTCTTATAATGCCAATGTCTATGGGCGTTGGTGACCAATCAGGTGGCCCATTTGCTCGCCCGTCAACCTATTCTATAAAAAAAGAAAAACCACTACTTCGACAAGTTTGCCGTCAGTGAAAGTGCAGCCATATACGTTTTTAACGTATCGTATGCATGTGCAGAATGCTAGCTAGGCGTTTGTTTGAACGCTTATCTAGCTACCTTGATAGTGTTGTGACTCCTACCTGCACGTGACTACTATTCTTTAACTTTTCTTTCAAATATTATATATTTAAATATATATATATATATATATATATATATATATATATATATATATATATATATATATATATATATATATATATATATATATATATATAAAAATACAATTTCAAGTTCAAGTTACAATTTAAAATGAAAATATTAGCTATAAATATTTCAAATTGCAAAAAAATAAAAATCATATGTTTATATAAACTTCATTTAGTTAAGCTATTACAAGAACTTAAATCGTAATTGTACTAATTAATTTATGTACAAATTAATTAGTTCAAATTTTCCGTTTTGAAATTCTTATATAATAATTTTATCCCGAAATATTACATAGACAACATAATATATGTAAACTTTAAAACATAGTAATGGAATGAATTGATTTTAGAACCAATATAAAGCGTTAACTTTGTTAAGTATTTAATTCTATGCTTACATAATAACAGACATTACCACAATGTTGACGTAAATATATAAATTAGATGCGGCATAAATGCTAGCTATGTTGGCTAGTATTAGTTTTAATTATAATATATAATAATGATAATGCTGCAAAATTGGTCATTACAATATCTAGTCATACAAAAGCATGTTATTAGGCTTAGTATAATACCTATGCTAAATTATACAACATTTGCCTATACAAACAAATATAATGAAGTGGAGGTGTTTTTTCCTGTTTTATCATTATTTTTTACAAAGAGCAGTAAATGAGATAAGTCGAAGTAGACTTCCTGTTGCGAGTATTCTTGTGTGTAACTTGAAGATTACGACTGTCTTTTTAAATTATATTATATTGTTATTATTAGATATCATTTAACAAAAACTACATGAATTGATTATGATTATGAGGGTTTCACGAAAATCCGAATAAATATGACACAAAATTTAACTCTTAATATTAAATACTTACAAAAAATCTCTAATATAATGAAACCTTTAATTTGTTTAAATTAAGATGTTACGACTGTTGTAATAATTCACAATAATTGCATAAAAGATCCGAGACAACCAGCTAGAGCACGTAACCGATGATTCAGGGCTAAATTCCGAGGATCGTCAATTAATTTTCATGTGTTAATTTGTTTTTATAATTCTTCTCGTGTATGGTTGACGGTTTGAAGGTTAAAAGACTATTATTAAACGTTAATAATATTTCTTAAATTAAATTTCGTACGATATTCGTATTTCGTATTTCGAATATAAAAGAGCAAATGGGTCTCCTAATTGACAGGATAAGAAATATACCTCATTCAACACATCGCCAATTTGCCTCCAACTAAGACGTATTTGTAGTTACATGGGCTTACTCACCCTCCAAACCGGAACACAACAATTCAATTTATCGTTGTTTAAGCGTAAAATAATTGATGAGTCTGCAGTACCTTTATCATCAAGGAAGGTATTACTATTAATGAATATATATAAATATATATAAATATAACTGATAAAAGCAACAACTTGCTCGTAGGA
This sequence comes from Nymphalis io, assembly GCF_905147045.1. NCBI lineage: Eukaryota > Metazoa > Arthropoda > Insecta > Lepidoptera > Nymphalidae > Nymphalis > Nymphalis io. Next base: position 7,068,704 of record NC_065902.1, on the reverse strand, counting down.
AAATATGATGGCTTATATCTTAATGATTGATTAAATTTTACAGCAAAACTTAATTGAAAATCTATTTATGTTTAAAAATAAAAATTTGTGTTACATTTTGTGAAGGCTATATAAAATTCTAGACAGGTTTTATGGATATGTTTTTACTATAATATATTTAAAAAAATCACAAACGAAACTAATTAAAAGTAAAAAATTGAAAATTATAATAATTTTATAAATTAATTATCATAATATTTATAAAATCCTTTCACAAAACGTTACATTAAAGTAAGGTATGCTTAATAGGTTATTATTATTTATTAATATCTCACTTAACCTGGCATTTATACTGGTAATAAGTTTGATCTGTAAAATTGGATATATAATTATTGCATTGTGATCGTCTTGGCAAAAAATAAAAGTTTTTCACATTCAAGGAAAATTTTGGCTTAAAGCCTGACCATAATAAGTTAAAAAAGTTGGCAGCAATTCTAAAAATGGAGTAATTAATCACTCATTCTACTTTAATTACCGAAAAAGCACAATCGAATCGTTAAAATTCAACTGCCCGTGGCTTGTATAATTATTTAAATTAATTTTGATATGAAATTATTAAAATATTTTTATTTATATCGATATTAACTTAACTGAATGGAATTAAAATCAATTTATTACTTATCTGAAACAATTCATGTATTTAAGCTTAAATATGTAAGTAAGTTTAATATGTGTATGTAAATATGCTTACAGTGTGTACGATTATGCGTGTGTGTAATATTTGTATGTATAATTAAAAATATAATACAAACATATTCTAAAACTGATTGAAGATTATGTCTCAAGATCGATCGGAGAGTTAAGGCCCTTAATTAAGACTAATATTTTCATTTTCCATAATTGTTTTATAATTTTATTTATTATTATCAAAATTTTGTTTGATATGAAACTCTACTGGTAGTAGAGCTTTGTGCAAGCTCGTCTGGGTAGGTACCACCTACTCATCAGATATTCTACCGCAAAACAGCAGTACTTCGTATTGTTGTGTTCCGGTTTGAAGAGTGAGTGAGCCAGTGTAATTACAGGCACAAGGGACATAGCATCTTAGTTCCCAAGGTTGGTAGCGCATTGGTGATGTAAGCGATGGTTAACATTTCTTACAATAACAATGTCTATGGGCGTTGGTGACCACTTACCATCAGTTGGCTCATATGCTCGTCCGCCTTCCTATTCTATAAAAAAAAAACTATTGTAGTCCATTGGGGTAGAGCGACACGTCATGCCGTTTGCCGTAAGAGTAAGTCAGGCTATCGCTCTCTAATGCTTCGTGTTCGAGGCGCGTATGCTATAATCATACTTCGTTGTAATAAGAAAAATATAATTATTTAAGTAATGTAATGGAAACAGATGTCTTTATTTAATTTACTTCATATTTATTTATCCCTCTTCAATTATAAATTCTTCGAATTTTCATCCATTTCGTTGTATTACATTTGCCCAGCGTCCCGTGCAATAGCACGGGCAACAGCCACGTTTTATTAATTAGGAAGACGAACGATGTTACTTTTCAATTGATTGTAAAGAATAGCCTTCGTTAATATCAATACATAAATAAATATATACTGAATCTGTAAAATATAAAAGCCACGGATTACGTCGCAAATGATACAACAATTATAGTATTTTCCTGTACAGATATCAAGTGTACCCCAAAGCATCGTAGCTTTGGTGGTATTATATATTGTGAGTTGACTCGTTAGTTTAGTGGCCAGATTCAAGCCCCATGTCAAAGTCTTTGCAGTTGTGTCAGTGAAGTGAAGGAATAGAGAGTGTACCTGTGCTTGCGCACACAATTGAGCGCTATAATATGACCTTGACAGTTGGTTAATCTCTCTTTAGCTTGGCCACCGTGCCCGAAATCGGTCAGAAGGATATCTTATTGTGAGTGGTCAAATTTCTACCACTGGCTTAACAATGGATGATACATTTGTTTTAAAGCCGTAGCCATAGAATATGTTGTTAAATAAATGTTAAGCTATATTAATTTACATTTAAGTTGTTTAAAAATCATATGAAGGCTTCTTAAAGTAGTATATTTGAAATTCCAAATTCAAATTTTGTCAATTTTTATAAAATACACATATTGTCTGCGATCTAAGTGTTGTCAAGTTTAAGTTTTTGTTTTTACTATTTAATACAAAGATCTTGTATACAGTTTGCCTGTGGTATTATGTTAAGGGGCACCGTGACAGATAATATTAACATCGATTTAGATGTTATTTGGACTCTTGTAGAAGTTTAGATATATCTCACTTACAAAGCGTGTCAATTGTTATTTTAACTGACGTACCCGTATTCTAAAGTATCTGTTATTTTTATAACAAAACTCTATACTTTTCCACCATTATAGATGCGTCTTAAGTACACGATATTCCTTCAAAAAAAATTCATGATCAGTAATAAAGTCACTACATATTTTTACTTGGTGATTGGGTTATGTGCAAGCCCGTCATGGACACATCACGTAATTTACCACTAAAAATCAAAACTTAGTTTTATTGTGTTCTGGTATGAAGGGTTACTCAGCCAGTTAATCTACAGGCACAAGGGATATAACTTCTTAGTTTTCAAGGTCGGTGGCGTATTGGCGTTATTAATATTTTTTTCAACGCCAATGTCTAGGGGCGATGGTGACCACTTATCATCGAATGGCCCTTGCCAGGTTGCCTACCGATTTTTTTAAAATAAAATAATGTCATATATTTTAAAATATATCATTCTTATTTATTTTAACATCTACATACACTTTGCAATACCAGTTGCTGTTGAAATTGAGCACTTACCATTAACTTTCGCCTCGCAAGTCTGTCATACAGAAATAAATATTAAAAAGTGTAAATAAATATTAATAATACTTCATAGTGAGAACTGATATGGATACCTATTAATAAAGAAATGATTGCATTTTATCGACATTGTTGTAATTGATTTCAATATAGGCCGCGAAAAAAATTAATATCTGCGAGCTTAAAGGATACTTTTATGCTCAATCAGAATATTTAATCTATGTTCAATCCAAATATAAATCATGTAGCATACAGTGGCTGTATTTTTATAATACCTTTGTCTCTAAGCTAAAATTATGCTTATGAATCTATCATAACTATTCAAGGACGAGAATCTATCATAACTATGCAAGGACGTATCCTTGGACGGTTACCGAGTTAAAATCTTCAGCCCATGAGAGATCTTCTTAAGAGTAAATGGATACATTTTGCATGCTAAGTAAGAAACTTATTTTCCTACTCTTTTTGAGGATAAATAATCAGATTTTTGAGGGTTAAATGTTTAAATTGAATAAATAAATATTTATTTTCAAATAAAGCGCGGTGCTGGAATACAATCTAGGTGTTTTTTCGAGGAGAGGTTAGAGGAGTTCATAACAACTTGTAATGATTTTCTGCATATATTTCTCATCCGCGGACACAGCAAATAGGATATAAAAAGGTTTTCTAACTACATGTTAAAAAATAAATTTTAATAAGCAGTATTTTTGTTATAATAAAAATCAATTCTCAAGGACCTTAAATTTATTTGTATTTTTTATTAATTTAGTACGTTTAAAAACAAAACAATAAATAGAAAAATAAAAGCTAATTTATTAAATTAGTTCTTAAAAATTTGCTCAACGAAATAACAGATCTTTTGTTTCAGGTTTCACGTTTTATTGATCGTAAACTTTAAGGATACTCTTTGTATTGGTTCAGCACGAATTCCACTTAATGCTGAGCGTGCTTAGCCGAGTTTCAGTAAATTAAACAAAGTCATAAATTATATAGAGAAATAGCAATAAAATGTAAGCGTAATATAACATAAATTCAGCTTAAGTGGATTACATATATTTGGGTCAATAGCAACAAATTCTTATGGGTTGAAATTACTAAGTCTTATAAGGGCATGTCTAAAACTGTGTTGCGGTTTTTTGTAATTAGATAAAAACCTGTAATTTTTTGTCTCCTTCTTAGGCTTGAGTTTCTTCTTTCCAAACTAGTTTTAGTTTTTTGACAATTGATGAGAAATTATAATGCTTCTTAACATTTTTTGCAGTACATACATTATAACATACAAATGTCACTGTATATTAACTTCTAAAACCATTGGTAAGAAATAATCAATGTTCTCGGAAAGTAAGAAAATCCTTTAGTATTGCGCCTTATATTTCTCCTGTCGCGATTTTGAAAGACACAAATAGTGAGGGAATCGTATTTCTGTATTTACATATACACTACACATCGCGTTTCTGTATTTACACATACACTTTATGTTCTTTAATATATCATGCATATGTGGTAAATCTTGTTAAGAAATTATTTTATTTTTAATTATATTAATAAATTTAAATCTGCCAAAAAAACATACATAAATAATTAATGCATATTACTCAACTCAAGATTATATAAATGATAAAATACGTGTAGTTAGTCATCCTTAACCCTTTGTCGTCTCCTGCTGGACATAGGTCTTTTTTTACAGAATAGGAAGACGGATGAGCATATGGGCCACCTGATGGTAAGTGATCACCAACGCCCATAGACTTTGGCATTGTAAGAAACGTTAACCATCACTTACATCATCAATGCGCCACCAACCTTGGGAACTAAGATGTTATGTCCCTTGTGCCTGTAATTACACAGGCTCACTCACCCTTTAAACCGGAACACAACATTACTAAGTACAGTTGCTTTGCGGTAGAATATCTGATGAGTGGGTGGTACCTACCCAGACGAGCTTGAACAAAGCTCTACCACCAGGTCTCTCCAATGGCACTCCATTGAGCTCGATCTTCAGCTCTCAATCCCCATTCGCTCCTAGCCATTTTGCGTGGAATGCGTGGAGATAGTATTTGTTGATATCCATGCGATACATATTTAATTGTATTTAATTGACTTCGAAATAAAATTGTAAAAAAGAGTAACTAATAAGTTTTCTTGTTAGTTTTTCTCGGTAGAATCTACATTACGAGACACATGTATGACGTCACATGACGATCCCAAAGTGCCTTTATGAGCTTACTTATTTATATAAGCTTATATACATATTTTTTTGATTTGATGTCATATCACATACCTGACCACTGATTGATATGTATTTGGGGCTCGCCTCTAATATGCTTATAATTATATGATTTAAGATACTGTCGTAATCATGCGTTTTAATTAATTAGTACAAAAAGTACTAATTAATTAGTACACATTCGACAATTGCAAACGGCTGTATGTAATCGCTACGCAAATAATTATTATAAAACAGTATATAAGTCGGTAATCGGGAGTGAACTTTTGAAAAATAGTTAAAGTTTGTGTTAATGACAATAATTTTATGTGTTAAATTATATCTAAATGTGAATTATATAAATTAAAACTACAAATTTCAAATTTTATTTGTTAAATTGCAATTGTAGTGTGCAGTGTTTGAAGTGAACGCGTAAGCGACGCTTATTTCCCGGCGCTTATGACCTTTTGGTCGCTGGTTTGACTGCAATTCAACAATCGGTCTGTTAAGCAGAGTTACTCTTAGCTTTTTTTCTACCTACATTTTTTGTGATAATAATATATATGCAAAATGGATTGTAAACATTGTTCAGAGATCGTAAGACCAGAAGAAATGATTAGATGTACGGCTTGTCAAAGTATGTATCATTACTCATGTGTTGGTATAAATGAAAGCGACTTTAAAAAGATTCTGCCTATGAATAAAGCTAAATGGAAATGTCCAGTTTGCAAAATATCTAAGAAAAATAATATAAGTCCAAAATTAAATATGATCTCTGATAAAATAAATACAAATCAAGCCCAAATCATAGATATTAAATCGTTGATTGCACATTTTGATGAGCGCTTCAATAGTTTGCATTACACAATGGAGTCATTCAAATCTTTTATTACTGATGAATTTAAAAAGCTCTCAGAATCTGTTACTTTTTGGTCTACAAAAATTAATACGATCGAGTCTTCCATTAATTCTGTTGTTGATCGAATGAATGATCTAGATAAGGAAGTTACTAAAATAGAAAATTATGAAACAGAACTCGTGGAGTTGAAACTTAAGCTTAGAGAATTATCGGAAAACACTAACAGAAATGAACAGTGGGTGCGTCGCTCTAATATTCAAATAAATGGTATTCCACAAAATAAGGGCGAAAACTTAGTCCATATTATTAAGACCCTTGCTGAAAAAAGTGGTTACCCCATAAATTTTAATACCGATGTTGATTTTGTAACAAGGGTAGCGGTAAGGAATGATTCGTCTGAAAATAAATCGCGTCCCATTATTTTAAAAATGCAAGCACGTTACAAAAAGGATGATTTTCTTTCATCGTTAAGGAAGTTAAAAAATCTGAAAGCATGCGACATTGGTTTTTCAGGCAGAAATAATCCTATTTACATAAATGACCACCTGTCCACTTACAACAAGGCTCTTTTGAATGAAGCTCGACGAAAATGCAAAGAGAAAAGTTACTTATTCTGCTGGGTTCGAAATTGCACTGTTATGGTTCGTAAGACTAACAATTCACCAGTTATTCACATTACTTCCAAAGAGTGTTTAAACAAAATTTTATAAGCGTTATTAATTTGTTGGTTTATAATATTAAAGTACGTTACTTTGTTCAGTTTTTTAAGAATATTTTTTGTAGTTTTATATTTTTACTTGTTTTCGTTAATATTTTAATTATATTTATTAAGAAAATTAGGCTGATATTGTATTGTTTTATGGACTTGAAGGTATGTTTTAATTCTTATCTGGCATCTAGGTGCATTGAAAAGCTATTTCTCTTTAATATTATTACTCACAATAATTATAATTTAAAATATATATTACTATGTACTTAAATATTTATTATCAAAATGTTAGAGGATTGCGCACTAAAACTTTACAGTTCTATTTTAATTTGTTAAATTCCAATTATGACGTAATTTGTCTAAGCGAGACCTGGTTACTTCCTAATATCTTTGATGAAGAACTCTTCGATTCACGCTATAACGTATACCGGAATGATCGTGACTATGCACTTCTAGGGGTAAGTAAGGGTGGTGGTACACTTATAGCAGTACGTCGTGGCATCTATGTCGACATGCAACACTCTAGGACACCAATGTCTCTTCCAGGTGCTGATATAACTTTTGTTAATATAGTGGTCGGACAGGGTTTAAGTAAACAAAAACTACGACTTTTCTGTTGCTATTTCCCTCAAAATCAACACCAGAGCGATTCTGAAGCCACATTTTTTGAGTTCTTATCAGATTTAAATTTGAATAACCCTTTTGATAAATATATTGTTGTAGGAGATTTCAACATGGGAGATATTGTGTGGTCACATAACTCTGAAAATACGCTAGCTATCCAAAACCCATCCGAAAATAATTTAATTATGCAACTATTTGCTTTTATGTGCTTCTCTGGCTGGTGTCAGTATAATGGGATTTTTAATGGTAATAATAGACTATTGGATCTCGTTCTGTCTAACTGTAGTTGTTCGGTCGATAGAACAACACCATTATCTTTGCCTGAAGACGTTCATCATCCGTCTCTCTCTGTGTTGACGGATATTATGTTGAATGATTCAAATTTACGTTATGCTCCTCGAATTGTTCGTCGCTTTCATGTTGCTGACTACAACGCAATTAACAATGAGCTAAATAAAATTGATTGGGTGGAACAATTCGAAACATGTGATATAATTAACGCAGTAGATAAGTTTTATTTAATAGTTAATAATATTGTGGATCGCTTTGTACCAGCTAAAACAGTATACGATAGCAATAAATATCCTGTATGGTTTAGCAAGTTTTTAATTAAATTGATTAAAAAGAAATTACAAGTGCATAAACGATGGAAAATTTATGGTCATAATAGTGACTATGACAAATTTGCTGACCTTCGACACAGAACTAAATTGATGGAAAGAGAGTGTTATAATGTCTTTATTGCTAGGGCTGAAGATAATATTCATCACAGTTCTCGGAAATTCTGGTCATTTATAAAATCAAAGAAAGGTAGTAATAATATACCTGACACCATGTTTCATGACAATACGGTTGGCTCCGACGGCCCATCGATCTCTAATCTATTTAGTAACTACTTTAAATCAGTTTTTGAAGTAGAAGTGAATCAACCCGAGGTTGATTATTTAAACAAGCATAGTAGTCAGTCCTTAATTAGTACTATTAATGTATCATGCCGTACCATTGAAAGATATCTCTCAAAACTTGACTCGTCTAAAGGCAGTGGCCCAGATGGATTACATCCTATGTTTTTAAAACGATGCAGTAAATCTTTATCAATCCCTTTACATTTACTCTTTAACAAATCCATATATTCAGGCATACTACCACCTGTTTGGAAAAAATCGCTTGTTGTTCCCATTTTTAAAAATGGAGATAAGCATATTGTCAAAAATTATCGTGGAATATCAATGTTATCTATCATACCTAAATTATTTGAGAAGATTATTTACGATACTTTGTTTCCTTTAATAAAACCTCTGCTCATTACCCAACAACATGGATTCGTAAATAAAAGATCAGTTGAGTCTAATCTTGTTGAGTTTCTCGATGTTGTTCTTTCAGCCATGGAGAGAGGACATCAGGTTGACACTGTGTATACCGATTACTCAAAAGCATTTGATAAAATTCCACATACGCTATTAATTAAAAAACTTGCATATACTGGTATACACGGCGATTTGCTGAGATGGATAACGTCGTATCTCCGTGACAGAACTCAAGCAGTCGCTGTCAAGGGACACATTTCTAGTTTTGTCCCCATAACATCTGGGGTTCCTCAGGGCTCTCACCTCGGTCCCCTATTGTTTAACATTTTCATTAATGATATACTAAAAAATTTTCAAAATCCTGACATACTTCTATATGCCGATGATACAAAACTATTTAAAATCATAAAAAGAAGTGATGACTGCTCAAACTTGCAATATGATTTGGATATTTTAGTGCAATATTGTTCATCTAATGGCCTACATCTTAACTTTGAAAAATGCAATGTAATAACATTTTCTAGAAAAAAAAATCCAATTTTATTTGATTACACAATTTCCAATCATTTAATTAAGAGGGTAACCGAGGTTAGGGACCTAGGAGTGCTTCTAGATTCTAATTTATTATTTGACAGGCATGTGAATAAAATTATCGCAAAAGCTTACAGTGTGATGGGTTTCATATTTCGCCAGGGAAGAGACTTTAAGCATATCAATACATATAATGTGTTGTATAACTCGTATGTAAGATCTAATTTGGAATTCGCTTCAACGGTTTGGAATCCACAATACTCTAAGTATGTTATGGCTATCGAAAATGTTCAGAATAAATTTATTAGAAGATTAACGCGTAAATTTGGGTCCAATGCTATTAATAAGCTTAATATTTTGTCGCTTGAGAAACGCAGGGAATGCAAAGATCAGGTTTTTCTTTACAAAATTGTAAATAATTTTGTCGATTCAATGTACTTAGTCAACAACATTTATATCAAGTGCTCACATTCCATTGCCCGTTCAAAACATACCTTTTATGTCCCAATGTGTAGAACGAACTATGCTAAAAATCGCTTTTTAGTAAGAGCATGTGACAATCATAATAAACGCTACACTAGTATAGATATATTTAACGAAAATTTATTTAAGTTCAAAGAAGCTCTAAAAAACTGTATTTGTCAGTAATATACTTATCGTTTTTTTTTTTTTTTTCTGTTTTAAATTATTTTTAATACTTTATTCATATATCTTAATAAATTGTTAAATAACTTGTTATCGTTAGGTTCACTCCATGATTGTTTGTATAAGTGGAAACTTTGTTGGCTTAAGTGAAATTTATTTTGTTACTAAATTTTATGTATTATATTATGCTGTATGTTTCCCAAATAAATAAAAAATAAATAAATAAATAAATAAAATTTAATGGGATATTCCGCCGCTTGTCACCGCTTTAATAATACTCAAAGACTCATTTTGTAGTTGTTTCTATAAAAAATGCTGAAAAAAAGAAAAAGAAAACAAAATTAAATTTGATTCTATGGTTAATTAGGTGCTCATTACGCATCAGGTGAAAGCATTTTTAAGTCTGAATGCACAATTTATGCCTATCTTCATTATATTTTTATTATGTATATTAGCAGTTATGGCTTTCCAAGGCTGGTAGGTGGTAGGTGGCGTATAGGCGATGTAAGGAATGGTTAACATTTTTACAGCACCAATGTTTATGGGCAATGGTGACTACTTAACATATCAGGTCGACCATATGCTCATTCACATACTTATTGCATAAAAAATAAAATATCACAGAACCTCACTATATAGTATAAATACGTTGTTTTTAAATTAGGATTTAAAATCTTTACACCTTACAAATAATTTTAAAATTTGACCATTTAATTAGCAGTGACATTTCTCTGAAACCATTTACGTTGAAACCTTACTTAAATAAATGCTAATTGGAATTCTAAAAATAATATTTTTTACTTAAAGTTCTTTTGAAATTACTGTTTCTATGAAATGACTCTTTATATAAAATAAATCAAAGAGATATTTAACGCGAAAATTATCAAACTTCAAATAAAATAAGTTCTATTGAAGTTTGTAAACAATTTCTATAATTTTATTTAAATATAGACACCCATCTTACCATACTGGTCAATTGAGCGGCACGGTTCGCATTAAAAAATGATGATTGCTATTCTTTTTTCGAATTTAATTTTACCTAGGGTCAAGCTTAGTATTCAATTAAAATAATCGAAATCCAACAAAATCACGGTATACAATTGGTGATTATGTCGAGTAAAAACGACAAAAAAACAGTTGAATTGATAACCTCTATCTTTTTAAAAGCTGCTTAATATAATAGAGAGTTTTAAAGAATTGTAGCAAGACCGTAAGGACCTCTTTAAGAATTAAAGTATTGTATTGAAAGACCTCAAGAAATTGATCATACTTAAGATTTTACTTTTTTAACGGTCCAAAGACAACGGTAGTGTTTGGAATGTATCTAATCAACTTAACAATTCCTCAACCGTCACTCCGATTTACATAGAAACTTGAAGAAACTATTTGCATTAAGCTTTGTATTATTTAACACTATATCGCACGTCAATGCTCGATGTTCGGTCGAACTCTACATTTCTCTGAATATAATACAAAATTCAATAACGAATATCGATATTCAAACGTCATTTCGAATCTTACTCTTCTTACTTAAGATATTCTTGTGTGCTTGCAAAATAATTTGTAAAAATACTTTATACGAAGTAAATATAGGCCAGTAGACACAATACTTATATACTATAAAGTTACTAGTTTATATTCGAGTATTTATAGTAATTTAATATTTTGCTTGGTGGTGAGAAAAACTTAAATTATTCAGGTCAAGACGGATATATTTTTTATTTTATCTGTTGGTAACAGTGTGACTCATAATGTGAAAAAAATTATATCATTTTCACACAGCTAATTGAGCTTAAATTTTGCACACACTATAGTGATATTTCAAACTAGTACTTAAGTATTCTAAAACAAATCACAAAATATATCTCATTAAAATAAAGTTTGAATCAACGAAAGTTGTAGAAATTTGATTCTATCGAGAAAAACCAGTAAGAAACTCAGTGGTTCAAAATTACTATTAAACATTTAAATATGTTACCGAATCTTTAACATTGTATTTACCGTCCACTGATTTATTTACGTAGCGTTAGGGGGAGTCAATTTTTGAAATGTTTAATTTTTATTACATTTGCGAGTTTTTATGTTTCATATTCATACAGTATATTCGTGGAACTGTACATATAATACCCACCTGAAAAGCATGGTTATACGAATGTCGTTGTTTACAGAACAAGCGATACCTCGATTGACTGGAGTCATTGTTTGGAGCGGAGCGTAACTCCATTGTTGAGAGAAATGTCATAGCGCCTACCTACATCGAATACATTTGCACACCTATTCGTTATGGCTGCGAATATTGTATGATACTATCTCGTTAGCTAGTGTGATATAGCCTTTCATTGAACAGAATATCAATACACGTTTTTTTTAAGAAGAAAAGACACGTTTGCATTTTAAATTGCAGCTTATAAATGGCGTTAGAATTTTGAAAGGCATAGTCCATATTTCTCGTACACACGAAAAATAAAGTCGTTTCTACGAGACTGGTTCAAGCGGTGACTTAGAGCTTTCGATTAAATGGTACATTTCTGTATATATATATTTTTAAATCTATTATTAAAAAATACATACCTTAGCAAAACAGCATTATACTGTACATACCTTTTCGGTAATTATAATTGAATGTTGATATTTGTATTACGACACGGGTTTGTACTTAATTTATTATTGGGCAAACAATAAGCGGTAAAATATAAGTATATTTATCTCAGTCTAGAAACAATAATGTTAAAAAGGATTAAACTTTTTATAAAAGGTTAAAAACAAATTGTAGACTGCCTGCGTTGTATAGAATTTTTTTAAGATTTTGTAGTCTTATGCGATATGTTACATGCATACATTATAATATGCTTTTGATATTAGAGCCATTTTAAAATGTATTGCAGACAAAAAAAAAACGACGACAATATATGCGCTTGTTTTTTTCAGTCATTTTGAATGGATGCGCGTTTCAACTTTGAACAAATTTGCTGTAACTGAAACGCCATGTTTGCGAAGCATTTTTTTTATATAACTGCTATAGGTTTTACGATGTGAGCGAGTTTTAAAAATAAAAAAGTTATAATGTAAAAAATTAACATTCTTTGGATAGTTTCCAATGCGATTGGTTTTGAAAGTATACGTGATTTTATTTTAGTTTTTTTTTAAACGTTTTTATACTCACTTAAGTCCAAGATGTGAATAATTGTTATGTAAATAAATATGTATGCTATTTATATAACATTAACATTCATCGTTCACATCATTTCTGCTTATTTTATTTTTATTCAGTGCTATATTATTATTTTTATTGGTTAGTGGTAGATTGGCGATCTAAGGAGTTTTTAATATTTCACACTTGAACGATGGCTATGAGCGGTGGTGACCACTTAACATCAGGCAGCCCATTTGCCTATTCGCCTACCTATAACACACACATATATTATTTCATCGAACAGTAACATCCGATTCTATATGAATTCTGTATTCTGTCACATTATAATCCTACTACGAGGTTCGAAATATTCTTATATTTGTTTTAAAAAATTCATTCATGACTCAATAGTCTGTCTTGAATGTTGACTATCTGCGCAAGAGTGCATAAATGCGTATCTTCAGGTAGACTCTATTCCCTAATTCACGTACTTTAATAGACCGACAAACGAACGCAAAGATAAAGAGATCAGGTGCATGATGATGACCAATGACTACGCGTTTTGTCCTTCCATTACCCTTTGTATCATAGTATCATAGTAGTAATGCCATTAAAAGGGGCAGTGCCTATTACTTTCGAAAATATATTTAAAGCCCACTTTTTGTAACTTCTTACCAACAAAACTTGTATACTAAAAAGCATATATTCGCGTTTCATGTTTCTATCAAAAAATATAACATACAAACTTTTAATTTAAATGTAAAAATCTAGCTTCATTTTAAACCCTTGAAGAAATACCGAATAATTATTTTTTTACATTTCATGTCCGCTATATTTGTAATTATAAGTAAAGTTCCGTACAAACTCTTATCCAATATTAGAGTCGTTAAGGATTTATATTTATTTATACCATTTTAAAATTTTACTAATATAATATATGCCTGTTTGCAAGGAATTACTAATATTCCTATTTTCCTCTCTAGCTAAGCTTAAAGTTTGTATAAGGAGTGGAGATGCCAATGGTCAAAGTGGGCCCGATTGAACTTAGAACCAAAATATGAATTTCGACCCTTCAAATATATTTTATGACACTAATCTATCGACTGTATCACGGCGAGTGCTCTGAGTAATTATTCTCTCTAATTCCTACTTCCCCTTGCTTCTTAAGTCCACGCGAGCTGGTTCTTGATGTCACCGCCTAACTGTGACATCAATTCCATCGCGAACAAAGAAATTTGACAACTCCTTTCTTTATTATAAATATATAAGTATTTTTACTTTTATGTCACGTCATTGATATATTTCAAGGAAAAATACATTTTTGATATACATACTTCGAAAGATAAACCTTATGATTTTCTTAATATGGCCCGGAAACGTTTAGAGACTTGTTCAAATATAGTCGGTGGTCGAATATACTTGGAAATGTAAAACAATTTGGGGACTGTAATATTTTGTTTGACTTCCTCAAAAGTTATGAGGTAATTTTTTGGGCGTGACTGATTCAGTACGATAAGATTTTTATTTTCATATGGATATTTTTATCTATTTATTAATAAATAATTACTTTTCGATTGCAAGTGTATAAATAAAGATACCATGTCAATAATAATAATATAAAATGAATTATATATTTATTAATAATAATAATATCCTCCAGACCGATTTCGGCCACGGCGGCCAATCTCAAGAGAGATTAGCCAACTACGCAGGAGATATTATAGTGCACAAATGTGTGCGCAAACACAGGTGCACTCTCTATTCCCTTACTCTCATAATCCGAAAATTGAAGCTACTGAGAATTTTCTGACAGAAAAACCCAATAACCTTTTATTGATATATATATATATATATATATATATATATATATATCAATAAATATATATTTAATAATTGAGTATGTATCAGATTCGATTTTAACTTTAGTTAAATCAATCAATCAATCTGGATCAATATTTAATTTTGATTGCGAAAAACGAAGATTTACAGAAAATAAGTCGAACAGTATTTTATCTTTAAGTAGAACATCATTAAAACACTTTTTAAGGTGTATTAAATTGTTGTAAACATGAACCGAGACGGTTCTGTAGATATCACACGAAGATAATAATTCCATCTTCGGCTGTGGGTTAACTTGGTTAATCGCTAAGGTACTCATTTTATTAATTTGTTCTTATAATAATACGATTGTTCGATTTAGAAAAACTTGCGTAGTCAGATATATTTTAAAATATTTGTAATTATATATGTATTCACTTGATGGTAACAAAATATTTAGAAAAAACCTTTATTAACCAGATGTGTGGATAGCTTGTGGATCATTACTTCTTTATACTTTTATAACATTATAATAACTTATATACAAAGAAATTATAATAAAACAGGCACAGCCTCAAATATCCATTAAAAAGGCTCAACATTTTAAACAATTTGAAACAGAATAATATTTTCAACTAATCTATAAAGGTAATCACCAGGAAATGCCGGTTATTAATACGGGTATAATTTTATTTCCCCCAACGGTCATCGCCGAATGCCCATCAGTTACGCAATTAAAGCGTATGAAACGTTCTCCTCCTCTGAGATTTGCATACAGATACGTCATTACAGTCGGCATGGCTTTATGGTTTGAGCATGACATGTGCTATAAATGTTAACTATTTTTGTATCAAACTCATAAACCACAATTGTACTTTTATTCAAATAAGTTAAGTTTAACAATGAAATAAAACAAACAAGTATGATAAACGCATGGAATTTTTTATTAGAGATTTTAGTTTAAATCAATTTACTCTGTGCAAGCTCGTCTGGGCACGTGTTTACGCCGACAAGCTATACCTACTTAGTATAGTTGTGTTCCATTTTGAAGGGAGATTGAGTACAGTGTATCTACAGACAAAACATCTTAGTTCCCATGGTTGGTGGCGCATCGACAATGTAAGAGATGGTCTATATTTCTCGCAAATGTCGTGAGCGGTGGTAATTACGTACCATAAGGTAACCTTTTTACCTTCTTATTTTAAATTATAAGAAAATTATCTTTTTAGTCCATGTTCTTTAAACAGTTTTAAGAGCGCGCCTTAAGCTAGAAAAAGTTCAGGTTTGTCTGTGCATCCCTCACACACATTATTTTATTTGTCGTGTTGCAAATATTTTACAGTTTATTCTAAAGAATATGGTATATATATAATATAGTTCTCTTAACTAAAACAAGATAATTAATACAAAGCGCTATCAAAATTTTTTATGCAGTTCTCTCGTCTCAACAGCAACTGTTTCAAATAATTATATTTGAAGTATGGGTGACATGCAATGGGAGATTTTGTATTATATTTTGTCGAAAAGAAAATGTAGTAAGCACCAAAAGCTTTCTATTGTTATAAAAATAAAACATTTTAATTTTAAAAAATCCGGGAAGGCAGCTCCCGATTATTATTAGATATAATTCATTATGTACTGTGTATGTTTTTCTATATAGAAAATCCTGTTTTTTATGTTTCTGATCTGACAAAATCCTTGAAAATATATATATATATATATATATATACTTGGAATTGGATTTAGCCATCCAAAATCATATAAAAGATTAGCAGTTTACTTTATATATTAATAATACCCTTTTTTTAATTAAAATTATTATATAATTAATTATTATCATCAGAATGATGTTGGTGTTCAGTTAAGCTATACGCTTCTATTGGGAGTGAGTACTACAATAGCCCAAGAGGTCAGGATCAAGCCAGCGAGTTTAACATCTCAAGGCGGACTGTGTACAGTTTAGCTTATGAGGCTTCTTCGATCTTTAGTTAATATCAGCGTTTTCACTTGATATAGTATACACTGGATAATATATGCATACCTATGTGTATATGTGTATATACATGCATGCTTGAAAGTATTTCTTTCGTTAAGTATATCTTAAGTACAAAATCTGATTAAACAAGTTTAATGGTTCGTTTTGTTGGCATATCTATAAGAAATAAATTATATGGACTATATAGTATGAAGCAGCGTAATCATGAAACAATATTTTTAAATATTGTTACCAAGATTCTTCAAGGCTCTCAAAACAGTGTGCATTTATGTTAAACCTTTAAAGATATATTATCAAGAATAAAAAAAAATCAATTATGATGACATTCAGTGCTATATTGTATATAATTAATAGTGTTTATGGAAATTCTAAAACAGTACACAGTACAGTAACAGCCTGTAAATGTCCCACTGCTGGGCTAGGGCCTCCTCTCCCTTTTTGAGGAAAAGTTTTGGAGCTTATTCCACCACGCTGCTCCAATGCGGGTTGGTGGAACACACATGTGGCAGAATTTCGATGAAATTAGACACATGCAGGTTTCCTCACGATGTTTTCCTTCACCGAAAAGCACGAGATGAATTATAACAGAAATTAAGCACATGAAAATTCAGAGGTGCTTGCCCGGGTTTGAACCCACGTTCATCGGTTAAGATTCACGCGTTCTTACCACTGGGCCATCTCGACTTATTCTAAAACGAATTCTAAAACGAAAATGCAAATCTAGATTGAAGTGAATGCGAATAGTACTCATACAAATTGATAATTAGAAGTTGCAAATTCTTTCCAAAGTTTTACTGAAATAATAGCATATTTAATTAAATTAGATGCGAGAAACAATGTATTCAAAAGTAGCGTTGAATTTTCATTTGCATCAGTCACGGCTGGTGTTATTATAAAAGTATTAATATTATAATAAAACTACAGACATAGGATATTTTAGTAGAGTACATCTTGTTAATAGTATTGCTTTGGAGCTATATCGCTTATTATTTTTAGTATTATTCTAGTAATTTTGAAGGTCTATTTTGACAATCCCGTTCTTAAGTAATGGTTTTTGAGATTAGTACTTTACGGGCGAGGAAATCGGTCGGCGAACGTTTCTATATCTTATTCATTAAAAAAGTAAAAAAGCACTAGATAACATTTCTTATTTTACCCATACAAAGACGTATTGGATGAAAAAACAAAGTAACAGCCTTTTGAAGAAAGGACACATACAGTTTCCACGCGATGTTTTCCTTCAACGCCAAGAACGAGATAAATTATAAACATAAATTAAGCACACATTACGTATAATTATATAAATTTACACCGTCCAAGCAAACGGCTTAACTGTCACAATAAATCTGTTGAAAATAAGTACGGAATAAATTCCATGCTATTTTATTAAATAAAGACCATTAAAAAACGTAATCTCCTAATCACATTAAGGCACACATAATAAATTCACATTAGTCTACTCGTTCGGCTTTGATCATAAATATACAAAAACTGAGGAAAGAGAGCCATCAGAGGGAGATATTATCGATTAACTGACCGTTCGGAACTTCAGCCCCTCGGAGCATGAATAGACCGGCCCCTTTGTAATCAAAACAGTAATCAAACGATATGAATTGGGGGATGCGAGATATAACTTTATTAGAATTTTAAATAGAATGCAAATTTATAGTACAAGTCCTACAGCGATTTTAGTCTACATTTTAAAAAGGGTATTACGTATTGCCGTATAGTTTGGTTAGTTAATAATTTTCCGCCCTTGTTTTACCATCTGTTGAAACGGGATCGCAGTGAAATATCTTTTAGTCTATGATTCTCATTGAGCGCATATTCCGCATTGTGTTTTATAAATTTGAAGTCACATTCGAATTAAATAAGTTATTCCATTTCCATTTTTAGTATTATGGTGAATGATACATTATCAGGTATTGTGCATTATTGGAAATGTATCGTATTTTTATATATTTGACTCAATGTAGTGGCTTCGTGCAAGCTACATACAAAAGCTAAGATACAAAATATCTACAGGAACAAGGGACATAACATCTTACCCAAGACGTACCCAAGGGTGGTGGCGCATTGACGTTTTAAGGAATGGTTATTATTTCTTACAGTGCAAATGTCTGTATGCAGTTGTGACCATTTTCCGTCAGGTAAGCTATTTGCTTTCCGTAACAGCCTGTTAATGTCCCACTGCTGAACTAACGCATCCGATCCTTTTGAGAAGAAGGGTTGGAGTTCATTCCACCATGCTGCTCCAATGCCGGTCGGATACACACCTAGCCAATTTATATCTGATACATACAAATATCCTCATGATGTTTACCTTTACCGCCGAGTACTAGATTAATTATAAACTCAAATTAAGGGCATAAAAAAATCAGTGGTGCTTGCCCAGGTTTGAACCAGCAACTATAGGTTAAGATTGCCGTGTTATAATCACTGTGAATATTAAAAAAAGAAACATAACTATCAAAATAAATGATGCAATATTTAAAAAAAAAAATTTTAGAGATATGAAAGGTTTTTGTTTGAAATAACGCATAAGGAAAAAGGCGTCAAGCTAGCAGTAAGAAGTATGGAATGGATAATTTGGCCGGATACAGACGAAGGGATCGCTTGGCGCGTTATTAATATCTTTATAGTATTTATTGATACTTCTTTGTTTTTCATAATTTAAATAATTTCATAATATTAAACCTAAGGTAAATTCGGTAAGTCTAGCTATTTACACAAGGCTTTATATAAAGATAATAAGAATAGTATCGATTATCGCTGACGTACCTTTCCTATATAGTTCTGGCTATTTTCCTTAGCTTATCCTGAGAGCTCTATGTGTCAGTACTCAGCTTTCTAGGTAAGTACCTGTTCGCGAAGTTAAAATTTGTTGCGCTTGCGTGAGTACGTCTAATAAAGTCGTGTTCACAAAGAGTTTTTTAGTCAAAGACTACGCAAATGTTTACAATAAACTACAGTAAGAACATCTCCAGCCTATTCCGCCACAAGAGGAGTAAAGATAAATGAACATTAAGATTCAATTGACGAGATATGACTGGTCGAGATCTTGAATGATCTATGATATTCATGATGTAACTCTGTAAGAAAAATTAAAGTGGATATAAGTAATATAATGGTAGTGTCATATATCCTTCTTTGATTGGAATAAGCTACACATGCACATGTATATTCCACACTATGGATTGTATGTACTTACGGTCATAGTGTGTGTAATTTTGGTGGTAGGGCTTTGTGCAAGCTCGTCTGGGTAGGTACCACCCACTCATCAGATATTCTACCGCAAAACAGCAATACTTGATATTGTTGTATTCCGGTTTGAAGGGTGAGTAAGCCAGTGTAATTACAGGCACAAGGGACATAAAATCTTAGTTCCCAAGGTTGGTGGCGCATTGGCTATAAGCGATGGTTGACATTTCTTACAATGCCAATGTTTAAGGCGTTTGGTGACCACTTACCATCAGGTGGCCCATATACTCGTCCACCTTCCTATTCTATAAAAAAAAAAAATTGCTCCACATAATCTTACCAGTACAACACAATGACCATTAATATTCGGCGGTATTATATTTTTTGAGTACAAACCACAAAATAACAAATGTGGTTTGCATTTTTTTGTGTAAATGAAACAAGCAACTGTATGCATTCCCCAATAAGAACGTAGTATTAAAGGGAATGTTCACGCGGCGTTTTCGCGTCCGTAATCTGGACACTGCTCGCCAGCCAACCAATTATCTACGTGAAATAGTGTCCTTATTAGAGCTCTTACTTTGTACCGGCTTAAACAAGATTACGTTGGCGTAAGTAGCCGTCTGTATACCGAATTCTGTTTAAATAGTTTTACCTTTGTTATTATTTATGTTCGTTTACGTTGACTTGTAAGTTATTGTCGACTTTGTGTAACAATTGCTAAGTACTGTTTATTTCATTTTAATTTTGACTGAAGGTATAAAATTTTAATATATAAGACTTTTTAATATATTTTGTTAAGTGTGGTTAAACATGCTATTTGCGGTTTGCAAAAAAGTACTAACATTTAAATGCGTATAATGTAAAGTAATTTGCTGGGCGGAGATTTCCGTTTCTTGTTAGTGAAAAGGTGCAAGTGTCAGATTATTTACGAATAAAACGAGCACGGGATTAATTATAAACATAAGATAACTTAACATGGCCAACTCAGTGGCAGTTTGGATTTAATTTCGAGAATTTCCATTGAGCGTTAAATCTTCTATCCACCGGGCTATATAAGCTCGTACGTTATACCTGCGAAAGTTTTATTAATGACATTACTTTCCATATTGTTTGATAAAAATCGGTTGCAAATTATAGCGAAAGTGTGATTGAATCTCCGCTATTAGTCTCAGTAAATGATTGCTAATGGTCGGTCATGTACGGACGGCTGACAATGTTAATGTCTACATTTACATGGCTGAATAAAAAGAAAAGGACTCCATTGATGAATTGTGATAAATGAGCAGTTTTCTGACTACAATTTATCGCAATATGTTACGGAATCGCGTCGCGAGGTCGATAGTTAGTGGGATGATCGTCATTTGTCTCAGTGGGATGCCATACGGGCGCTGTATCTCTGGGAACCAGTTAAGCTTACCATTTAAAAATTATTCATATCATCCGCATCATAGACACTTCGAAAATAAACTAAAATTCTTAAAAATATAAAATTTTGTATAAAAATAAATGGTTTAGTTCGATTTTTCATTTAAATGTGAATAATCAAAATATACCTATTGTTTTTCATTTTTTAAATTGAATTGATAATAAAAGAATATTTATAAATATCCTCTTTACTAAGTTTAAAATAAATTATAAAAATATCACTATGGTTTTTACATAATAAAAGACGAGTATATATCAAACTGTCCTCGGAATTTACTGCGAGAAGACAAAGGTAAATAAAAGATCCGTAGCCGTACGTAAATAACATTTCTACCTAACCTAAATTTTTCTGCGGTGTGGGAATCTGTCCTAATAGTTCCCAAACGGCTCTTTATTTTAAGGGTTTATGTGATATAAGAAAATGTTTTCTCAAAATGATCCTTCCTTAGTATTGACATAGATAATGTACTCTTAATCCTGTGAGACACGTTCGCCGGGCTCTAGGGAGGTTTTCTAAAACAAAGACATGAGAGGAGATTAGAGGCGATATATACGTACTTATCAGACGGCCTCGCTAGAAATATCTTAGCGGTACGTCGAAGATAAATATAGAAGAAAATATTCTGCTCTTATCTTTATTGAATTTTTTTTATGTGTATAGGCTTTTTTACCTGTGAAAGTTTTATATAGAATATAAGTTGTTATGCCTAATTGAATTAAAAATATATTGATTTCTTTTTATATAATATTTTTATATTATTTATTTCATAATAAATCTTAAAATTATCTTTAGTTTGTAATATTTTCTTTAACAATTGTAAATAACGTCCCTTAATTCTGTAGAGTTTATCAAAATACATAACGAGGACAGGACGACAGGATACAGGACGAGCATATGGGCCACCTGATGGTAAGTGGTCCAAACGCCCTTAGACATTGGCCTTGTAAGAAATGTTAACCATCGCTTACATCACCAATGCGCCACCAACCTTGGGAACTAAGATGTTATGTCCCTTGTGCTTGTAATTACACTGACTCACTCACCCTTCAAACCGGAACACAACAATACCAAGTATTGCTGTTTTACATTTATGTATATAAACATTTCCACCAACCCGCATTGGAGCAGCGTGGTGGAATAAGCTCCAAACCTTCTCCTCAAAAAGAGGAGAGGAGGCCTTTAGCCCAGCAGTGGGACATTCACAGGCTGTTACATCATTACATCATATAAACATTTGCAATGTTACGTAAAAATTTTAGTACTGGCAATACATTCTGAATTATATTTGTTGAAGCTTTTTATCTAAAAAAATACAATATCCTATTATAACAACCGACGATAAAACTTCATTACTTCAGAATATATAATTCCAAATATGAATACGTGTGTGATTGCAGACAAGTGAGAGTCATTGTGAACAAAAGCATTTCTTTTAGAGTCTGAAATTCTCACACACAAGGTCCATTGTAATGACAGGCAGACGGGAAAAAATCTTGCATAATTCACGCTTCAGCCAGACAGGACGCTTTACTTCGAATTTTTTATAATAACCTTTATTTTGAATGCAATAAGAGTGTAGTAATGTGTTGCGTTGTTCAAGTTATTGTTCTTTCATTTGCTTGTATTGTTTAGCCTTAGCACCATGTGGCATTGTAAAAACAGACCGGCACTCTCGTCCTTTAATCCGGAGCACTTAACCCTTCGCTCATTTGCATAAGTCCCGTCCGTTACAAGACGGGTTGTTCACTTTAATAAGAACTGAATGTCCATTCATTTAGATTATTCAGTATTTAAAACATCAATTGAGGTATTAATTAGAAAACGTTTTATGTATCTAGTTTCTATAAGAATCAACTAATTAGCATAAGTCATTTGTACCGTGAAATCATATTCACTTCGTTTTATATAAATACTATTTATGAGAACGATAGTAGATTTTAGTTTAAAATATATTAACTACACAATAATATAAAAAAACGAGTTTTTTATATTGCATGTTCTTTTATGTTAACAATAAAGCCATTAAACAAACTAAACTTAATTTATTGTTACAATGGATACCTTAAGTTAAAATGGCAAAGTGCGTGTCAGAATACACATGTATCGTTTCGTACCAATCTTGTGGAATTACCACTTTTTATTGGTTTTATTATTTGTAGCAGCGACCAATCCGTATATTATGTAAAGAATTATATAAAAGTACACTTCTAGAGATACAGCCCCATAATAAGAGAAGACATAACTTATTAATACAGTTCCCATTGAGTATGTACTTGTAAAAATAAAATATTACTACATTTATTTTGATACAGTTCTTAAAATGGAAAGAAAATATTTTATAGCTGTTACAAAAACAATGAGGCCGAATAAAGTAGTCGCGAAGGAAGTCAATTGAAACGAGTATTGAAGCCTTCGTAATGTTCAATGTATCAGTGGAAAACATAAGACGACGATACAAAAATGGCTAAAATTGGCAAAAAAGCGGAGTCACGCCACAAGTTTACCCAATAAATATTCCTAACTGCCGTTTCGTAAGGAAGCGAATGCTCGAAAACACAATGATGGCCGCTAGTATAATACAATACTGCTCAGAACAAGTGAGGCATGTCCAACATATTCTATTTGTTGAGAAAATTGCGGTTGCTAAGTTTATTCCCTCGTTTAGTTCATTCCCCTTAGTATTGTTTATTTTATAAGTTCGGATTGAAAAGTATTGTAACAAATCGGTTTTCAATGAAAATGTGATTGCAACATTTCGTCATGGTTTTGTAACTTTTTCTTAATGGTAAATTTTGATTGTACAGCTATTTGATTTTATTTGACACTAATTCATTTGTGGGGAACCAATTCGAACTAACGGTTAAAGTTATAGAAAAACTTCAAAACTATATACGTATATTACATTCAATAAAATAGTATGAAAAAATTAAATCTGAACTAAGTCGTAATATTTTGTACAATTTTAGATTTGAACAAATATCCAATTTCGATCGCTTAATAAGAATCAATAAAAAGTAATATAAAATGATATTGTCATCGATCAAGCGTTGATAATATATTTCAAAACAATATCGTTTGTAGGTATGCGTAGTGCGAAGTGAATAATAATTTTATCGTGAACGGCAATTGAAAACTAAGATAAAACTTTTATGATAATTTTGTAAAAGAAACAATAAAACCTTTCACAATTTATCACAACTTGATAGGTATTATAATATGAAAAGTACGTAGGTATACATCTTTTGACAGGTAAGAAAAATTGGTAATATAAAAGACATGACTCTCTCAGTGAGCGACGAAAGTTTGCGGAGAATAATGACGATCTATTTTTCTTCCTCGCTCATATAATTTGGATCATATGGCTGAGCACACGATTACGTAATAAGGATTCTAGAACAAAATTTGGAAGATTACAATATATTTCAAATAAAAAGATTGTAGTCTTAACTTTTTTATAAGAAAATCGAAAATCATACCATTTAGAAACGTATTTGGAAGTTCTTCTAATGATTCCAATTTTGTGTTTTATAGAATGTCAGTGTATGTTTGAACATGTATATGTATGTGTCAATTTGGATGCTTATTAAAGTATTGTACCGATTTTACAACTTCGAAAATAATGTCATCTTATGTGTCATAGTATTTTTTACAATTTCTCCACAGATTGGTATTCGTGCCTTGAGATATATTTGGTTTTTTTAATTTGAATAGGGTATTTGCTTTGGTTTTAAATTTACAAAAACTAAATACTTATTATATCTTAGGCATATAATATACATAAAATATTGTTATTAATATCAGTAGTAGTAGTTTTTATGCGTATTAATTAAAAAGAGTTTAAATTTTCATTGCATAAGACTCGGAAAGTTTTTATAACAAGAAAACAAAATAAGAAATTGTTTATTTGCTTGAATTGAAGAGGTATATTGACTCTACTGATGTTAAATGGTTTCATTACAACAATAGATTTTTAGTGATAAATAACTAACCAAATGAGTTAAAAACTTTCTAAAGACCAAACATGCTAAATTCAAAATATATATAGATATAATTATTAATAAATTTTGCTCAACCCAGAATACTTCTGTGGAATTCGGAATAATTTTTATTTGTATTCAAGGTAAATTAAGCTTGAAGAGAATTAATTTTAAAGTTAGATATGATTTGGCCTGGATTCTGAATCAAAGGAGCTTAATTGTGCTGCGTATAATTAGGCTGCTGAAGAATGGCACGTTGAAAGTAATTATACCTATTTAGTGAGGCTATTATACACATGCCATGAAGAGGTCCTTGATGTTTAAAGTACGCAACTTTAAAAAAAATATTATAAAGGTACAATTATGACGTATTTATTTACATTGAATTTTTTATGTTTGTTACATTTTTATGAAGATTAATATAATGTAATATAACGGTTTATATTTAATCACCTTATGATTAAATATATAATATTTAAATATGTGGTTCTACAGCAACAGAGCAATAAACTAAGTAAGTTTGTACCTAACAAGTTTATTGTTGGAATTGCTTTATATAAGGGATTCAAGTTAAAGAATTCGTAGTACGCAGTATACCCGTTATTATCCACTCTTGCCAGAATGGACTCTAGAGTATTTAGGAAATTTGCATGTCAATACTATTGGGAGAAAATCAGCTAAGAAAGTTTAGGGGCTGACTTCATTCGCTTGTTAAAATATTACTCACGAGTTTTTGGAGTTTTCCCCAAAGGATTGAATGGTGTACACATTGAAGTGGAAACTGCCGTGAGAGCGATAAGTCAGAATAGTATAATTATTTTAATTAAAATATTAACAAAACTTGTGTGTTATATTTAAAATAACTGTTATTGTATCCTTTTTTTAAAAAGTTGCTAAAAGTGTAGATTTAAATGTAATTTGAAACCTTGACATCAAATAAAATAATACACATTATTTTACGTGTTAAAGTTTTGAAAAACTGGTTGAATCGTTTTTTTTTAATTCATGTAGTGAATGCAGACAAACAAAACGAGCTGACTTGTATCTGATGGTAACCAATGGTTACCATAAGATCTGTACGGTCGATATGATAGTTGACCATTAGGCACTGCATTAGAACTGCTAGATGAATAAATCACAATCAACGTGCTGTCAGCTGGGCTAAAGTATATTTTACACTAAGTATATTTTAATTATTGTTTTTAATTTTTCCTAGTGAAATATTTCTTGAGATTTATATCGAACGGAATAAATTACTGTCAGCTAGGAATAAAGTATTTTTAAATAATATGATATAATAAAAGTCATTCACCTAGATTTGGTGTTTTATTTGCGTTGGCACAAAAAGTCGAATAAAGTTTGACACTTTCGTTATCCATTATGAAATTCAAGGCGAGCCTTAAGAGAAACGCAACTATCATGGAAGTCAAGTTTTCCACTCAACTATCTTTTAACGAGCGGAATGAATATAATTCAAGAGTGTTTTATGTTCGGGCACCAAGTTTCATCTGCGGCTGCTTTTGAATAATGCTCCACATTAATAAACAGGGTCGCTTTCACTGCAGTAAGACTGTAAGAGGATATAATTAATTATGTCACCCAGATAGGAACATCTAAAGCGACAGATACTATCACTTAGGACTTAGATCCTGACAGTCGGCCGCAAACTAAGCAGTGACACAGGTCTGTCATAATTATTTCGAAAAACTATTTAATTTTAAACCAAGAATGTATAATTTGCAACGAAAACAATTTCAAACTGTTTTTTTTTAAATAAAAACTTTCTTAATGTTTTTATTTATTTTAAATATACATGAAAACGAAAAATAATGAACCTTTAAAAACATCATTATTATTTTTTCCTTGCGTATAATTAACGTTTTAAATTAAAACTGGACGAGAGATATGAAATATGTTATTCCGGTGTACATGTCGTACTGCCTTTTACAAGCATTATATAAGATTTTTATTTTATATTGTGCAGTATTATTATAATATGGAACAACGCCTACAATTCCACTGCACATGGAATGCTACAAAGGATATTACGACGGCCGCTGCGCCTAGAAGTGTATTGTTTTTCATAATTTTAAACTAGTATGTTGTTCGTTTCCTTTGTTCTGTAACAGCAAAAGCTAGGAGTAATATTCCACAATGCCCTATATTTTCTATTCATTTTTATTTTAAACAAAAACATGCCTTATTTTTAACGCAAGAATCGATACAACAAGGATGAAACGATAAAATGTGTAAGCTAAAAGTATTATAAAAACGTAGTAAGCCAAGTTTTGTAAACTTTTATATAATGAGGAATTGGAATTCTTTCAAACCGAAACTATATATAAAACATGAATAAGAAATAAAAGCCGTAGTTATCTTGTTAATGTCAACTGAAGCCATCATGGAAATGAATTTCATCAATAATGCAAAATCTTACACGAGCAAGAAAACCAATGATATTTCACGCTAATGGGGTCGAATTTTTAATAGAAAGTCAATTTGTCTTCTTCTCGACAAGAAAAATAGAATTCGAACGTCTCTTTTATTTTTTATTTTGAGATCACGTTCATTTATTACATTGCGTTTCATTGTCAGAGGTTCTCTTGCGGACAGTTCCTCCCTCAGATCATTATCAACGCTTATTTTATCATTAATTTATCACTGTCCGACAAATTATCTGTTTAAAGAACCAGCGTCCAATTTGACAGGAGATAAATCAGCAGATATATTGTATGCTTTTTATATGCATTGGAATAAAATACTCATTAATGGTATGGTAATGCTCTGTTTTTCGGATTTATATTACGGATATTAAAGTGATAAGGATTAGGTAAGGCATTCATGCTATTTTATTTACATATAAATTATATGTTGAAAAATGAGCATAGTGGATTTAAGAAAAGAGAAAATTTGGATTTTAAATTTCAATTGCGGTTTCTAGTTCTTTAAGTTTTAACCCTTATTTGGTAGCGCAAAGTTTCATATACGTGGGGACGCATGGACCGCACGCGTCTCATCAATGTTTAAGCATCGTGTGCACATGCTACTTTTAATAATCGTATTACACGTGTTGACTCGTAATGTACGAAGTATACAACTTACTGGGGTATGCTATGGTGTTCGCTTGATAATTTTAATTAACAGTGGGTCTTCCAGAAGTGGGGCGTTAGTTTTATTCAAGCATTACGAGATTTTTTACTTATTTGGCAACATTACTAAAATGCCTAAATTTTATCACATAATATATTTATAAATGTATGAGATGGTGTTAAATAGAATATTAGTTTTATTTGTGACCTAATTAAAATAAGCTCATAATAATTCATAGAATTTATATTTTTAATCAATAAATGTATAAACTCATTACGAGGGCTGAATTAGAATGACAAATAGAAATATAAGCTGCGAAATGAGATTTGCTGATTAAAATTAAACATTTATATAATCAAAATGAGCGCTAAATTGTAAATAAAATTAATTAAATATAAGTAGAAGAAATTCCGCAATGGTCAAGGGTCTAAACCCCATGAATGTTAACCGAAGAATGGGTTCGAACTTGGGCAAGCGCTACTCAGTTTTCATATTGTAAACATGTGTTTATATATTATCTCGTAATTTGTGAAGGGAAACTTCCTAAGAAAAAAAGCATGTGTCAGATAAAATGCCTCAATTGTATACGCCAACCCATATTGGAGCAATATGGTGGAAAGACCTTCAAAACCTTCAACACAATGAGGAGAAGGAGGCCTCTGCTCAGCAGTGGGACAACACGGGCTGCTGTTTTCACAAAAATGGAATAAATTATCTAACTGATAAGAAAACAGTTATATACTATGAGAGTAGTTGTATAGAATAGTAAAAATAGTTTCCACACATTATTTCATCCTTTTCTTTCAAATTTTAAGCTTGACGACAGAGAGATAAATGATTATGTAACTACTCACCCGCAGAACAGTGTTTATTAGTAAAGTCGATTGTGTATGTTTGATCGTCCAATTAATGTAAACAAAAATAGTAGATTCATCCATCCATCAATCAATTTATCAATGAAATGGATTGTCAAATAATGCATTAATTTCTCAACAGCATAATAAGACTAGTGTAGCTAAAGTTTGACAAGTCTTTTAATCGACTTAAACGGTGTGCGAAACCAATCGAACTAACGATTCCGAATGCAACGAACGCCAAACTATTGCAACAGTTTAACATTTCAACGTATTATCCGCGTCGCTATTATGATGGAATTGCAAATTTAAACCCTTTGTAAGCACTTTGCATTTGGAAACACAAATTCGCTTTTACGGTAATTTGCATGCTGTGTCACAGTTGCGGCGACTTCCGAAATGCTGCACCAAAATTGTACACATTGTGCTCTTTATTAATATTATATGCAAACACCATCACTCTAAAACGTCTGCTTTGTAAACTTTGTCAAGTTCGTTAATTTCATCTATAGTTATATGGGCGAAATTTTACATATTAAAATCTTAAGGATACAAATACATAATATTTAAATCTTGTATATTTAAAGCTTTTATTTCTTTATTACTCTGTATCGGAATATATGTCCTACAAAAAATGCATAGACTGAATGATTGCTGAATCTCGTGTAAAAATTAACCAGTTCTGTGTAGTTTATGCAAATTTGTATTTTTTTTATTTTACAAAACAGTACTATTGAGTTTTTTCTTGCTGGAAACCTTATTACAAACCAGTGGTAATCTCGGCGATTCAAAAGTATTTGTAAAAGTATATTTCAAAATTTACCTAATATGAGTTGAGTATTTGTTCACGCTAATGAGGGTAAGTGCGAAAATAATGGAAGCGTGTTACAAAAAGTGGGATGAATCGCGTCTTTTTTTATTTACAATCATATAAATTAGGTATTGAAACTAATTCATCGTTAACGTCTATTGAGTGCTTAGTGCGAACTTTTTTTTTTACTTGTTCGGTAGCGTTGACGTTACGACGCACTGAAATGATTGCTTAATTTTTATGTTGGTTTTTGATCCATAATTTACACGAATGTAAGGCAAAGCAA
Organism: Nymphalis io; assembly: GCF_905147045.1. Classification (NCBI taxonomy): domain Eukaryota; kingdom Metazoa; phylum Arthropoda; class Insecta; order Lepidoptera; family Nymphalidae; genus Nymphalis; species Nymphalis io. Next base: position 7,038,403 of record NC_065902.1, on the reverse strand, counting down.
AAGAAAAGTAAAAGCCTGTAATTGACCGTCTCTTGGGCAAAGACCTTTGCTCTTAAAGAGAAGAGAGCTTATTTCAGCACGCTGCGCTTAGTGTGGGTTGGTGAATATAATGTAGCAGAATTTCACCAGATACATGGAGGTTTTATGAGGACGTTCCCCTTCAATGTTGGGATTATTATTGATTTTAAAAACAAACTAAGCATATGAAACCTATGTTTTTCTTGCACTGATTTGAACCCGCAATTTTCGGTTGAAGATTCCACTATAATAACTTTTGAAACTTCCACTATAATGCTTTTAATGTGAACAATAAGTATTAATATTTATTATTAATGTTTTATTATATTTCAATCCATTGCAATTAATCGAAACGAAGAATTATAAGAAACCTTTTAAGATGATCTGTTGTCGGGTCTTCAATTATTAATCATTTATTTATTTATTTAATATTAATACCAACAAGACATTCTCTAACGAAAGCAAAAAAATAAATATAAATAGTTTCAAATGTCATAGTCTAAATATTGTCTTAATTACTACATTACACACATTTCAGGAATGGAACATAGACGCATTGACATATAAAGAAAATTATAGGGATTTAATGTTACAAAATTAATTAAAATATACATTACTAAATTATTATTTATTTGTAAAATTTGTCATAATACATTTTAATTGTGAATTGTATTAAAAATATTTAATACTTTTTACTACTATAAAGATGTAAATATTTTACATACAAATCGTATACTTTTAATTATACGCTATGTTATGTAAAAGGTAAGAAATATAGACATGTGAGATGTGAAATTTTAATGTTAAATTATAAGATGCCATATGAAATAGAGTTCTTATTCGCAATAAAGTTAATAAATAAAATGAAAACTGCATAATTTCTCTTTAAAATGTGCTTGTATGTTCAGAGAAATGTAATGATTTATTATAAATAATTTTTTTTGTTCGAAACATATCATATTTCTATTTTTGTGTGTAAAACTCAACTTTTTTTTTTTACTTGAAATAAATGCGATTCTTTGTAACCAAAGGCAAAAATATAATACTTTTACTGGTTATATTTTACTGGTGGTAGGGCTTTGTGCAATCTCGTCTGGGTAAGTACCACACACTCATCGGATGTTCCAACGCAAAACAGCAGTACTTGGTATTGTTGTGTTCCTTTGAAGGGTGAGTGAGCCAGTGTACTTACAAGCACAAGGGATATAGCATCTTAATTCTCAAGGTTAATGGCACATTGGCGAATAAGCGAAGTTAACATTTCTTATAATGCCAATATCTTTTTTCTGAAATTAGCAACCAACTTGGTAATAATTTCTTCACACCCGAGAAAAACTAAGCATTAAAATATTCTTCCAAGAATTGTTGTATCCACATTTAATATAACTATATTTTAATTTGATTCCGGATATAATAATTTAATTTCCAATTAAAATTCAAAAAGAAAACCTTAAACATTAAATAAGATTAATATATTAAATGTTAAAATTATCGGCAGTAATTTTTACCGATCGATAACTGTTAACTAGTTACCAAACACTAAAGTGCCAGTGGGGTAAAACTCGGTAATAACCTTCGTGTAACAAAAACGAATATAATCATGTAATGCTTGTACAAATATCACACGGTCAAAACAGCTAGGCAGGCATCATGGGCACAATCGACCCTCAGTAAGTGGGGCAATCCGTTCAGCCCTTGCCGACATGTGGAGACCATAAATAATATTGCACACCTGTAACTAGTTGATTGTGTGTAGATAAAGAAATTTAATATACACATACGTTTGGTTGATTTATGTCGTGAGAAAGTGAGCGAATATTTTTATCGCGACTAAGTAATATTTTATACAATAGAAATATAACGCTTTATTATAAACATTATTGTTTTATTCGCGATTGTAATTTACGATAAATGTGTTATGAATATTTGAGGGTTTGTATTTCGAAGTAAATGAATTGAATGTATTTTTATTGAGCAATCTTTTTTTGAAAATATTCGAGTATTGTATTGTGTTTTAAAGTTATTACATATTTGTATAGAATAACAACTGATGGAATTTGTACGTAGGTAATCAAATTCTTTAAAAATGTCATCAATATCACTTTTTCTTTAGCTGTCATTACATCCGGTGCAATACTGCCTAATATATAAAAAAATGTTTATATGATTAGACTTAAGATTGACGCCGAGGATATCCAAGTTTATAATATGAACTTTTTTTGAAATGGATGCTTTACAATTTTATTGGAGAAATCGTACATCGTTACGTATTTAATATTATATTCATTATGTGCGTTGGAATTGACAAAAACCTCAATATATTTTTTTAAACGTGACAATTTTCTTTTTTGTGTTCTATATTTGAAGTCTTACATTTTATTTAGGCCTTTGTCGTTATATTAGTTCAAGGGTGTAATCATTTACGTCTCAAATTTTATTCAAACCAATGAACCGGTTTTATTATCGTCTATTCTAGAAAATTTTAATGCCTTTGTCCACATTTCATTTAAGATTGAATAGTTCATCAGATTAACAATGATAGATTTTTTTTTTAAAGTTGAAAGACACAATCACTTCGTTTGAAAATATTGTATCTGGTTTAATAATAAATGTTTAGTAAATAGTTAATTATTTCTCTCTTTCTGCCATCAGTAAGCTGACGTTTGAAAGAAGAAGACAACATATTATTATGTAAAGCATTAACACCGACAGTTGCTTTATAGCAATGAGAATAATAAAAAGTAACAATAAATATGAAGCTAATAAGATCGTTTATATAATATTATCGAAATGTATTTCCTTTCGGTAATTCTTATATCAGATCTGTACTTACGAGCATGTCATAAACATTAGTGCCGTACTTTATTAAATATTTAAAGCCTCCATAAGCCGAGCCACGATACAGTCCATTGGTAGCGCAACAGGCTTAATGGAAAAGTTAATTTTAAACGAGCCAGCTTTACTACGCATCAGTTGGTCCTGCGATTAATGGGGATTAACTATGGTTAATTGTTTTCGGGAGCCGGGTCACTGACGTCCCCTATAATTTGTCATGTCCGATCACCTAACTGTCACAGTTTAGCTACATACAAACAACGTTAAATTACACAATTATTAAAATTATTTGAGCGCATCGTTATAAATGCAATGTTTTAGTGAAACGTGTCTGATCATTTTGTGGTACGGCTTTGTGCAAGCCTGTCTGGGTAGGTACTAGCATATTTTACCGTCAAACAGCCAAATTAATGTCATAACCAAACTTAATGTTGTTGTGTTCCGGTTTGAAGGTTGAGTGAGTGTAACTACAAGAATAAGAAACCTATTGCTATGTACCTCCTGTATTACATAAAATATACTTATAATTCATATTTTGAATACAATATCGAGATTTTAGAAATTGCTTTAGTATCTTACTTTTCTTATTTTCTTGGAAACTGGAACTCCGGATTTATTAAAGTGCCTTACTTATTACCACAAAAAATTAAATGTTGCAAAACGAAATATTCTAAATAAAATTATAACCCAACTTAAATGAGAACTTTTTAAATTACATCTTATCGTAAAAAACAGATTTGTATTTATTAAAAACGGACCAGTTCCAAGAAACGGCATGTATAAAGTATTAAGTAGTTAAATTTAATACTCACAAGATTCATATAATTTAAAAAAAAATAACAACTTAAAAGTTAAGTTGTTTTCATATATACACATTATTTTTATGTAAAGATATAGTAATTAATGATTAAAGCTACCGTTTTAAAATTGCTAATTAATTAATTATTATTGTTTCAGGTATCAAGTGAAAATGGGAACGTCTTAGATGATGTTGTGAGGAATGTGTTGTTATATATTAAAAATGAATTTAATAAAAAGTTTCTACGAAATATCAAATAACAGAACTATATTGTTCATGATTGTGTTATTATCGTTAAAGCTCTGTAGTCCTCAGGATTTAAATGAGGATTTCAATGAAGATAATTTAGATTCAGATATAAGTATGGTTGTTGTTAAAAAAGCGAAACTGACAAGGAACGCCGCTAGTCCGTGTAGGTTGAGTGAACTGCTCTGTGATACGGGCCAGTGTATATCGCTTGATAAGTTCTGTAATGGGGAGGACGACTGTGGTGACAAGAGCGACGAGCCGAAAGCATGTTCACGTAAGTAATAGTATTTTTAATTGATAATACATTATAAGTCGTGTAAGCTATTATATTGATCCAGCGCAATGTTATGGTCCTTGTACCGAATTAATTATACTAATAGTATATAGTATAGCATAGTTATCATATAGTAAATCAAACTCTTAGTAGCGGTTAGATAAAATAATCAATAAAATATCCACGCTAAATGTTTGTAAATGTTTTAAATTAAGAAAAAAATCGTATTCAAATGCCTACTTTCAATATTGACATTGAATATTCACGTACTTATAGATAGACAAAGTAAAAACTATAATTTAAAAATAAATAAATAAAAATAACAAAAAACAATATAAAACTGTAATTTAAATAATAAAAGTAAAATATATGGCTGACTATAATATACGAGTACTTATTGTTGTAAAATGTTTTGCTTTTCACAGCACGACTGTGGGCTTACGTCCAAAAACCTCCTCATTAGAAGAGAAGGCTTTTAATTCACGTGAGACTAAGAGACCTAATTCTCTGGGATTTGATTGTATTACTCTGTTAGTATAATTGGTTGGAAATTGTTTAATTTTGCTGAAGTGATTAAAACATTTATTATTTGTTTATAAGTAAATGTGTATTTTATTAAATGACGAAAAATATTTGTAACGTCGTGACATAAAGAGCATAAGAGCACATTTTATAATTATTTAACACTTGATTGGTACGATAAGAGTGAGGAGTTGTAATATTCGTTACAGTGCCAATGTCAATTTGGCTAATCACCACAGCCTATCGGATGGTGAGAACCACTTATCATTTGACCGCCTACCTCATTATTTTAAATTTACATTAGATTCCAATGTCAATGAATTTAAAACGAATAAATTAACTTGGATAAACGAATAAATCTTATTTACAATTTTAATCTTTTTACCAGCAGCTACAGTTCTCTGTTAAAATCTTATTAAAATAAAATAAAATATGGATGTTACAACTAAACTATTATAATAGAATTAGGAAAAGATAAGAACATTTACAAGTTGTCATTTAATTTCAAACCTTGAAGATGTTGAAATACATCTTCAATTCCACCGCACTTATCACCAGCCAACTCAATCGATTAATTTGAAATTTAGAAGATAATTTAAGGGCTAATGATAATACAATATTGTTATGACAAACATTATTTTTATATTAATTTGTATTTTTTAATTTAATGCATTACGTCATAGATCTATGAAAATATAAGTCCCATTCGAATGAATCATATAGTAGGTACAAAATGGGTACTTTTCCAAATAATTACAAAATAAATTTGCCTAAAATATTCTGACAAATACAAAACAGAAACATCAAATAAGATTATTTTAATTAAGTTCACTGGACTTGCTTATTAAACGATTTCAAATTTGAATGCGCACGCGAAATTAGTTTGTGATTTCACTATAAGGTATTAAAATTTTATGATAAAACTGCTAGTATTGTATAATATTTGCAACTTTTTTTATATAATATTAATCAAATGTAAAACAATATAATCAAATGTGTATTAAAAAATTTAAGATTATGACGTATATAAGAAGACACGGCTTAAAGCGTAACCTTCGAAGCATAAAATTTTTTTTTTTTTTTTACCAGAAATAATAATATTTATAATTAAATAATCGCTAGACTTACTGACTATAAAAATCAATATTTCACCACACAATTCAATCCGTTAATACGTCCTCTCCACTGTTTTGTTCCAATAAAAATACATATTTTGATAAAACTATCAAAAATAAACATCAGGAGTTTACTTTAATAGTTATGACAGTTGAATATACTTGGCTGCTTCGCCACGACTTGAATGTAATATTCATAAATGTTTACGAAAACTTTGCCAAAATACATTAGATTAAAGTTTTGCGGACCGGTATAAAGAAGTTATAATTATTTTTTGGCATTCAATGAAATCTTTGTTGAATAATCGATGTTATACGAAACATATATGATCTTGGATACTGTCCATATTATTATTTTCTGATTTATACCCTAGTTCTAAAATTACAGTACATTACAGTAACAGCCTGTTAATGTGCTGGGCTAGGGACTCCTCTCCCTTTTGAGGAGAAGGTTTGGAGCTTATTCCACTACGCTGCTTCAATGCGAGTTGGTAGAATACACATGTGGCAGAATTTCAATGAAATTAGACACATGTAAGTTTCCTCACGATATTTTCCTTCACCGTCAAGCACGAGAAGAATTATAATCACAATTTAGCACATGAAAATTCAGTGGTGCTTACTCGGGTTTGAACCCACGATCATCGGTTAAGATTCACGCGTTCTAACCACTAGACCATCTCGGCGTCTGAATTTGGGAAGTGTTAAAAATAAACTTATAATATAACGCTTCTGAGCCATCCTTCCATCTGAGTCAAGTCGTCCTTCATGTAGCAAGGGATTTTTTTTTTTAAAGGATATTTAATTATATACATTTTTTATTAGTATATATTTTAAAAATAATAAAGTAACGTAAGAGCCTGTAAATGTCTCACAACTGGGCTAAGTTGTCCTCTCGTATTTAATTAAGGAGATAGTTTAGAGTTTTTTCCACCACGCTGTTCTAAAGTGGGTTGGTGGAAACACATGTGGTAAAATATGGCATAATTAAAGATTTCCTTAGCTTAAATATAAAGGCTTGATTTAATTCGCATTCTATGCGGTCACACTTCATTCATTCATTCATTCTATTGAATTGAAACTTTATACTATATATTATACAACTTGTTCAGTAATTTAAGCGAACACAGCACTATCTTAATATTAATATATCTAAAAAAAGGAGAAAAATTGTCCAACTAGTCTATTTCCCCAATCGTATAACTAAAATAACAGCTCTAAAACACCTAATTAAGAACGGGGCACAGCTAGCGTCGTTTCTTTGCAGTCTTTAAATGCGTTTTTATGCCAGAAACGTCCGGAATGATAATTGTCTTACACAAAAGACCGCGCAGATGTCCTTACAAAGGAGATTGAAAGAACTAGATTATTCTCGGTTTCCACGATTCTCTTGAGGGGACAGCGTCGTTTCGAAAGATGGCAGATGTGATGGCTTTACTTCATTATCTTTTGACTTTTGATATTACTTCAAATTCTATATATATATATAAATATGATTTTTTTTTGGTGTTTTTTTTCTCTTTGTGCCGTCAATGGACATCTGTTAAAGCTGTATAATTGCATTCTTTGTTCTGTCATTACTTCTATATTTCTTAAATCTATTTCAATAATGTTAGATTCAAAATATGAATAAAAAATATATATTGTTGTAAATGTTAAACTTTATTTTTTCTTTATAGAAAATTATAATATAAATTAGGTTTTTTTACTGGTTACTGACTTAGTGTAACCTCGTCTGGGTAGGTACCACCCACTCATCAGATATTCTAAATCGCAAAACAGCAGTACTTGGTATTGTTGTGTTCCAGTTTGAAAAGAAAAAAAGAGAGCCAGTGTAATTACAGGCACAAGGGGCACAATATCTTAGTTCCCAAGATTGGTGGCACATTGGCGATGTAAGCGGTGGTGAACACTTCTTACAATGTTAATGTGTTACTATGGGCGGTGGTTGGCAAATGGGCCATCTACCATCAGGTGGGCCATTTGCTCGTCCGCCTACATATACTATAAAAAAAAGGAAACATGAACTGTCTTATACTTTAAAATAAATGTTATAGAGTCATATTAAATTGATTTAACTTTCCATTCCATTCAATATTAAGGTCAATCACAATGATGGAAGTATTGCTTTAGTCAGAAGGATATTGCTCATTCAATCGCGACACGACGACGCGATAGATCTTCAAATTTGTAATAAAATAAGGTACTTGCGAGTACATTTAACATAAATACTACCATCACTATACATTCTTTAGTAGCTGGTTTAAATACTAATACAAAATAACCTTAAAACAAACTTGGAAAAAATATTTTATAATAACATTTCATAAAATGAATACTTTTTTTACGTATAACATAATCTGAGAAAGTGAACAAAAGTTACCACTTAAACCTTAGATAAACGTATCTCACCGTTTTCTTTGTCACGTTCGAAAAGTTTACACCATTATTTTATCATCTAATAACTGTCGAAAACTGTAAGACCCTGCGTCCAAGTAATATAAACTTTTCTTTTGCATTTCACTGTCCATATTGATAAGTCTGAAGTTTATTTCCTTTGAGAATTATTAAAAGAGTTTCATATCGAGAAGGAATCTAAATCAAACTATGAAATAAATTTTCATATACGTATAAATAAGTCCATATAAATTAATTAGTTTTCCAAGTCGATTGAAATGTATGCTTACCGCCGCTCTTTAAGTCGTAGCTGTAGTAATATACTTTCATATTTCCCTATATCTTTATCAAACTTGTTTTGAATCAGACTGAAAGCTCCTGAGATTTATTCGTTACAAATTCTCCAGCTTTATAATTTACTAGCAAAACTCTTCAGATAAATACGACTGAAAGTATATGTACAAATATATATTTCTTAAATAAAGTATACATTTATCATAATTTGAGAGTTCAATAAATTTTTATATCAATTTTAAATGTATATTTATTTTGAAAATTAGCCTGAACAAACACACAGGCAGACAAAAATAAAACGAATAGTTGTTTTGATTTAAGTTAACTTTCAAATTGCCATATTAACTAATAAAGAGGCTGTTATTTAAAAATCACAGACGCCTTTTTATTTAATATTTATAGTTTGATTATCAAAAATCCAACACTGCCAGTGGTACCTGTCTGAAAAGAAATATATCGAAGTGATTTTTTTTCTCCAACAATAATTATTTTGTACAACAAATATAATTAAAATAAGGTTATCGTTTCAATTCTAAGAAATATTATTGTCTAAGTAAATAATATACTTAACGAAAATATTGCCTATTGGAAATTGCTTGAATAAGCAGAATATATAATAAAAACAGAAATACCCTTACATGAAAAATCCATAAACCAGAAAACAAACGATTCAGAACGAAATCCATCGTCCATTCTAAACACTCAAAAACTCATGTGAACAATAAACCACCTTTAATTACAGTGGTAGGTGAAAACGAGCTTTCGCTTTTATCGTTCCCACGTACGTAGTCATTAGCCAGAAATGTGGCTACAATTAACAAAAAACCCGCGTACCGTTTAATAAGGTGTTAAGTTTACCGTGTCGTTTTCGAACCAATGTAATCTGACACGGCATCCTTTAACGTTCTTTATTGTTTCTAAACGTGGGCTCGTATGTGTAGTAGCTGCTTTCAAATAAGCAATTGAGTGTTATGACAATGCCAACGAGTTAGCTTTTTGGTTCAGATATTCAATTAAAAATATGTATTGTCGTTATATTTATGTTTAGGCTACATTTTAATCAATTAAGTGTAATGCTTCTGTGTTAAATAAAAATTTTGACGTTGAGTTACTTTAATATTTTTTGTGTTGCTTAATTAGTTCATATTGCTTAAATTAATGACTGTAATATTTGTTGAGTTAGATTTGTTGATTTTCTTGCGGAATGTGTAAATTTATTTGTGTATTATTAATATAACAATACTATGTAAATAGTTAAAAAGCGTAATTACTGAGTTTTTTCATGGTAAAGAATTAATTCTAAATAAGAAGTAACTTTTTATTTAATTAAGTCTTATTTAATGACCATTGAAAAGTATCTCTTGTCAAGGCTGACTTGAAATAAAGTAATTTATTGATAAATTGAAATCATACATAAAAAATAATAAAGTAACAGCCTGTGAAATGTAACACTGCTGGGTTAAGGCCTCGTTTTTAAGCTGTCGGGCAGAATGTTTGTAGCTTATTTCTAATTGAACGCAGGTGAATACACATGTCGCACCGCTAACCATGCGATGGCTTATAAATACAAACTTGCTTATTACGTAAAAACTAGAGGTTGGGCTTGTCCCTGCAATCTATCAATTCAGACTCACATGCTTTAATCATTGGGCTAAATTAAAGAGTCAAAGTCAAATCTTGGGCTTAAATCACTAGTCCTATAGGTACACGAGTCATGACCGCGACACTAGTGTTAAGGCACATCACCAATATATAAAACTGTAGCTTTAATTATTATTACCTTAGCATCTTAGCCATCTAAGGTGTTTTAACAATAATAATAGTATACGTTGAAAATTTGCTATAGAATATTCTAGAGCCTTTTTATGGTAATTGTTATAACACAATTATATGCGTACTTGAAATTTAGAGAGAACTAAATATAAATCTGTATTAATCATGTCACAAGATGATTTCTGCGCTTTGTTATTTAAAAAAAAGTTACTTGAAGACGGAAAAAAAGAAAATACTGTCTACTTTAGTTAAGCTTTTGTCTCTAACTCATAATAACTCTCGACATAAGTGGGTGCCTTTGTCTTTGTAAGGCTTGAAGAAGTTTATATAAGCATAGATAATATTTTTATTTTATTCATAACAGGTAAAATATAATAAAAAATATTTTTTCACATTAAATTACATTGTTTTGAATGTTGATTTTGACATTTAAAAAGAAAAACAATAAATTGGAATATTTTTTTGATAAAAATATTTTTATAATTAATATTTGAGTACTTTGCAATAATTTTAACTGGTTTATGAAAATAAGAATTATATTTTTATAAATATTCTATTCTTTTATTTTTATTAATTGGATTTACGAATTCGAATTATGAAGTTGAAAATTTGACAAATATGTTTAACGAATATATTCTTCAAAATTTTAAAGTACCCAATAATACCAATAATACATAGCCAGTGTCTGAGCGGTCGTGACCACTTTCCATCGGGTATTCCATACCACCAACCCACCCACCAATTTATAATTTTTTTTTGTAAAAACTCAGTGACGTAATTGCCGGATTCGAACCCACGGTCTTTGCTTAAGTTTACAGCTTTTCTAGTGATTTCTCTACTATGTCATTTTGGCACTAATAAAATGATATCTAACTAGTTTATGAACGCACCTACGCCCGCGTAGGAGGGAAGAGTGCAGGTGTATAAGCTAGCTCTATTCAAAATTTCATACAAAACCGTTGAGAGGAAAATAGCAAAGATTCGTGTATTTTCATAAACTTTTACGTATATTTAATATCAATATTCAGGATTATTTTTGAGACAGTATGTTATATTCCTTGTGCCTGTAGTTAAACTGGCTCCCTTATCCTTTAAACCGGAATGCAACAATACCAAGTATTGCTGCTAAGCAGTAGAATATCTGATGAGTAGGTGCTGACCTACCCAGACGGACTTGCATAAAGCCCTACCACCAATAAAATATGCCGTCATGCCTCCTCATCTCAACAACTCCCTTGGGTGTGCGAGCAACCAAGAAATATATTAATTACTGAATATTTACCCATCAATTACGCGTCCTGCGGTGGCCACATTATTTTTAAAAATAACTTATAAGTTAAGAAGCTTATAAAGTACTTATAATACCTTAATCACACACACGTCAGCCTATCCCATGTTGCGTATGTAAGCACAACTCTACAGTTTACACATAATTAACGCCGTTAGTCTTTGTTTGGTAATACGTGCAACCTGACTGTTTTTACATAGTCGTTAATTTGTTTCAGCTGCTTGTCATTACGAATTAAATTCGTACGTTAACATTTGAAATGAAAATAGAATTTGCGTAGATGCAAATCAAATAATGATAATTCTTTGATATTTTACTACAATTAGATATTTATATTGTATAAATTAGTGATGAAATCAAGAATCGAAATGTGTTCTGAAACTCTTTAATAATAATATAATTATTTATTGAAAACGCAATTAAATTTTTAGTGTATCTTTCAACGTGTATGTTGCCATGGATATGCAATTATAATAATAATACATTATAATTCATATAACGATACATAACACATTTTTATTTCTAAAGTTATTTAGATAAAAACATAACATAACACATTAAATTTAAAAACATAATTTCAAAACTTTTGGTGTTGCCATACTAAAAATGTATAATTTTCTACTAAAGTAAAATTTTTGCTATTCATTTCAGTTTAAATAAATTAATATTAGCGTAGACAGTTACAAGCTCTACGATGTTGGCGTTCGATGTTAAAACAGAAAAATAAAGTATAATCATGTTATATATTACGAGTAATATTTTTACAATACACTAAAGATTTATATTTTTATATTTGGTGTTGAAGCGATAATAATCTGAGACAGTCCTATTACGAGTACAAGAGGATTACCTCTTGTACTCTTAAATATCTTAGTTCCTAAATAGGTAATGTTGACGGTATAAGAAATAGATTCAATGTAAACAGAGGTGACTTATCATCAGGCAAAATCCTCTGCCTTCCTGGTACATATAAAAATGTGCAAGAAATATATCAAATCACTCGTCTACCTCAAGGTTATAAAATGAACAAGTTTTTTAAAAAAATATGTCACACCATTTTATCTCAGACTTCGCGAGGGCCTAAAAGAAACGATTACGAACTTGTGTAAGCTTGTGAATTATTATTTGAAATACTTTATAAATAAAGGCTTTTACGTAAATTGAAATATAGAACGTTTGTTATATTTTTCAAATTGGGGTTCTAAGCCTTTTTTGGTAGTCACGTCTCAAGAGCGAATTTGTTAAGACAATATCGATTGCTTTTCAGAGAAAACTAATACAAATAATGGATCTTTCACGATGTCTCAATTATGTTCTTTAAGGATAAAGCCCAACGATTACCCTGTGTTATTGAAATGCTATATTTTGAGCGTTAAATAATAAGCAAGAACATTAAATATTAAAAAATGTAATTTTCAAATAGCATACTAACGTACTCATACATAATATTATGAAGTATGTCCCGATGGAAATGATGAGCTGGTGCTTTTCGAATAAACATTTGAAACATTTCTCCTTAAAGGAGTAAGTTTTTTACTGATTAAAAAAGTAGCTATATGAATACATAGTAAATGAAAAAAACTAATAAAGATTATAATGAAAAAAAATAGATAAGACAGCTATATTAAAATAAAAAAATAATAATGAAAGGCACAAAAGCAAATAAATTCATTAAGGGCCAATATAAACACAAATGACTTCCACTGGGGTTGTAAGAACTACAACAAAAATACAGTGAACAATGAAAAACAACTATTTATTTATCAGAATTTGTATTGTTGTTTATCTCTTCATTTAACTGAAAAACAGAAATATTAAACTGTCACTTATTTGGCCTTCATTTTAACATGTCTAGACTATTTATCTGTGGCAACGTAAAATTAAAAAAAAAACATACATACACATACATTATTAGTTGGCATCATTGTATATGGTATACGATCCTTTGATCCTTTATGAAAACGAGCATTGAATACGCACCAAAGTAATATTCAATGCAAAATACACGAGCGTTGGTTTTGTTTTGTTATTCGTATTCCAGTTTCACATCGACTAGCAATAGGCGTTGTTTTCGTATCGTATTCACTAGCGAGTTAAAGCGCACGAAGAATTGACTTTACATGTATTTTTAAATTCAATTTCACTAATAATTACGTGTAATATCGATATTGTCTCTTACTGAAGCCTAAACTTTTTTTATATAATAGGTAGGCGGATGAGCAAATGGGCCACCTGATGGTAAGTGGTCACCAATGCCCATAGACATTGGCATTGAAAGAAATGTTAACCATCGCTTACATCGCCAATGCGCCACCAACCTTGGGAATTAAGATCTTTTGTCCCGTGTGGCTCACTCACTTAATTACACTGGCTCCCTCGATTTGAGGGTTGAGTGTGCCAGTGTAATTACATGCACAAGGGGAACAACATCTTAGATACCGTAATTGAGAGAGTACTAAAGGTGTAATCCGTGGCGTGGTCTATGTGAGAAGTTGACAACTTACTATCAGGTAGCATTAACGAGTTCTATGTATCATTAATTGTTAAGTCAACGGTATCTTTAATAAATTATTACGAAGAAATGCGAATTGTTACAATCTGCATATAACTATGTACACAAGTATATCTAAGTATGCTATTACTCTAGTAAAATGGTCCATTTGTTTCGCGTCGGCTTCCAACGGGTTAAAAAAAATTCATCCCTCCGTCCGGAACGAGAAATGCCCGTATCTTTTTTTGCTCAAATTTTTTTTTGCACATTTGTTTAAGTCAAATTATAAATGAATTTTAAGATAGCAAATACAAATGGTTGTGTAAATTTTATTTTGAAACTGATTCTATGGCTCATAAAATAAAAAAATACACATTATGTAAACATTTGACTCGTGGGCACAGGCCTCTCTCTACTCTTGAGGTGAAGATTTGAGAGTAATGTCATCATACTGTTCCAATGTGGTAGTACATACATATGTACGAGAATTTCCTTGCGATGTTTTTCTTCACCGCCAAGCAATACACGAAAAATAAACATAAAATTGCAATGTAGCTTACATCGTTTTACCCAGACCTAATTTAAATATAACAAAGATATTTTTTTTCTGAATTTGAAAATAAATAAAAAATAACGCCTTATGTTCTAATCTGTTACATAACCAAATCCTATGTTAAGTAATAAACATCAAGTTCAACATAAGTTCTTACCAGTGGTAGGACACTTATCAGATATTCAGTGAGTGAGCTAGTGTAATTACAGACACAAGGGACTATCTTAGTTCCCAAGGTTGGTTTTGCGGTAGAATATCTGATGAGTGGGTGGTACATACCCAGACGGGCTTGCACAAAGCCCTACCACCAGGTAAATAGGTGGTACACACTAAACAACATAATACACAATAGGTGCAGTGATTACCACTTACCAGCAGATGGAATTGTAATATTCAAATATCACGTGCACGAATTTGTTGAAAATGTTATATATTACTGTAATTAAGATATAAATATTAATAAACGTATATTTACTTACATTAGCTAATACTTAAATGTATATAGGCCGATTGCAAAGGTTTTAAAAGTTTTTCTATATTTCACAATAGATTTTTCAACACAACTGTACTTACTACTATATTAATGTCAGCAGGTCGTAGTTTTTCGCAACGGTAAATAACAAAAACCCGTAAATGACAAGACCATAATAAAAATTAAGGTTTAAAAAAATAAAATAAAAGCGAACAATAATGTTCCGTGGCGAAGTGAACACTTGTCTTATGCTGTGTACTTAATGCGCTGTCAGGACAGACAAAAGGCTTTTTAAAAGATTGTAAAAATATGGCTGACTCCCCATTGTGCGGTTCGCTTTATTCAAATTATTTTTCCTTTTCATTTCCCTATTTTTGTGTTGAAAGGATTAACAATAGTACAGGTACCGAAAATGGTATTGTTCTTGGAAAATTTTCGATTCATTTTTCCGACTACAACTTAATAATTTTAAAAACAAAAAATGTTGGAAATGTCAATTTCTGTTTAACCATTTTATTCTACAGTTATAAAGGACAAAAGAAAGTTTTGACTTTTGGTATATTTCAACAGGCAGGTTGGCAAAAGTTAAAATACACAACCGCATTTATGAATTAAAATTATGATATTTATCGCGAATAATGCGAACGCATTGGAGGTGATTATTTCAATATTCGTTCTCATTTTTAGTTACAACAGAACCAACATTTAAACAAGAAGGCAAATAGTTAATTCAACACAATCACAGATTTAATTTTAAGTGAAATATTTTTAATGTTTTATCTGCAATGAAAACAAATAAACTACGTACTGTTTTACATGAATTTTAATAAACCCAACAAATATTAACAAACAAACTTTACCAATGTCAAAAAACATCAATAAATGAAGCTGTCATGCCTTTAGATTATTTAGATCACTAAGAAGCGTAGGGTTAGTACTTGTTGACTATCAGTATGATATTTATATAAAATTTATTTTGATTGATGAATGAATGATTGTCATAAATGTTTAATTTAAATTACCGCTGAAAAGCAACTACTGTGTTTGTTGCCGATTCTTTTTTGTAAAGTCTATATTCCGATTTTTTTTAGCAATCAATTAATATAATTCTATAAAATTAGGAAATGTTAATATTGACGTTTTTTAAATTTTAACTTATAGTATTACTGTAAATACATTATTAAAATAACACTTAATATAAAATATACCTTATTCACATTTTCGAGTATAGTAGCTTATATAATAATAAGTTGTTTGCTTAAGTTTAAATATTTTAAGTATCGTAAAATCAATGTGACCACAACTGAAACATTTTTAACATTTACACAAGCTTGAAGCAAAAATATATCATTACGTAATGTGTTTACTTCGACCATTATTAATCGTCTAGTACTCATATGTCTTAATATTGTACGGAAAAGCGATTTTCTTTAAAAATAGTGATCGTCATGAAAGTTTTAAAAGTTTTTCAATATTTTTAAAAGAAACCACTTCTCAAGTAAGGTTAAAAAAACAACACAATGTAAAAACGGAATGATTAAATGTATACTTGCTTTGGATGTATAGCTTTTTTCAATGTTAACCTTTGGCAATGTCAATTTAAAAAAAAGAAACAAATATGGCGGATAAGGACAGTGTTAGACGCGAAACAATTATAAGATTGATACATGTAAAAAGAAAACGCGAAATGAATTTATATTATTTATTATTTTTAAAATATTTATGTAATTTTGATTTTTTTTGTAGCGTGCAACAAAACTTATATGGGAGATGTCGGTCGAACATATGAGTTGGAGGTGCGCAGGCCGAGAGAAGACCACCTACCGTTCGTTTGTCACCTAAACTTCACTGCTAATGGTGGCAACTATGGTGATATTATACAGGTAAGAATATATAATTATTAAAAGGATAACTTGCCCGTGCGTTAATTTTATCTTTTATTCATATTTTATTTTATTATATAATCATTTAGCTTACATCTAATAATAAAATATCAACATAGTTTATACACAGTTTATGAGAAATACGGTCTCATTTTTCTCTTTTATTTACATATATTTTGTCTTAGAATATATTTGGCTTTTCTTATATTTTTGTAAGAAATAATTCACATCTCTTATTTGACACTTTATTATACGTAGGTATTTTTAAATTTACGGCAATACCTTAAAGAAATTGCGAAAACAGTATTGATGTATAAATATAATATAAGCACGCTGTAACGTACAATAGGGAATTAAGCCTAAGTACCTTCAACAGCACCAATCAGCTTCGAAGACAAGGCCCAGTAAGTGTCTTCCATAGGTTATCAGTTGCAGGAACCAGGAAGTGTCGCACACATGTATATATTTTATTTTGATTGAATTCACAGACTGTCTTTTATGAGAACGCGTTAAATATCGATCGGTCAGTTCGGATAACAATATTTTTTATAGATCAGATTGATTCGGATTATATATTTGATAGAATTCACAGATAATACACATTACAGTTTTTAATGAGAACGCGTAAAATATCGACCAGTCAGTTCGGATACCAATGAATTGAATAATAGTTCAACGCATGTGGCGCTGTAGTCGCGCGTCTAACCAATAGGAACGTTTATTTTCATTTTCCTCTAATTGAATGAAGAAAGTACTCAAACTCATTTCTAAAACATAAATAAAAACTAAATAAATCTTGTCTCTAAGGAATATGTTTTCTTATATAAAAAAATAAGTAGTATAAATTTTGATAAGAAATTAATTAGTAATTTATTCCGATTCAGAACACACGGCAATCAGATTATCATTATCCTTATGTCTTATAATATAATACACATAGCTAGAAAAACATGAAGCATATTGTATGAATATTTTATCATATGAATAAATAAATTACAAGAACATAAAATTCACGCTTGACACGTCAATAGTCTAAATGTAAAGAAAGTGACAACGCGAAGGACAGCTACTTACAAATATAATATTATTATATATCAAAAACCTTTACAGAAAAACACTGCATATTTTCTTATAGGTTTTTTTCAGTTAGGTATTATAAAATGTCCCCAAATTTATTACCATCGATAAATATGTTTAATTCAAATGTATTTCAACCAACCACATCTACAGAACTGACAAGCCAAAGCGAGATCCAGACACTTACGTAACTAACCACGTAATCTTGTTTCAGCTAACATTCGACACGTTCACAGTGGGTAAGTTCGTGTCGTTCACCTCAGATGGGTGTCCAGACGGACACATGACCATAGTGGAGAGAAGTCCCTCGCCACCCACTGGCCAGTGGTGCGGCTCGGCGTGGGGCTACACGGTTTACTTCAGCGAATCGGACTCTATTAACATGACACTAAGATTGGACAGACTTAGTCAACAGGTAAGCATTGTGTTTTATGATTGCATTGATATAATATTTAGGCTCTTGAAGCCTTAACATTATATTCAATCATTAAATATGATTATGTAAGTAAATAATTTATTTATAAAACAAGTTCTTGGAACTAAGTTTTTAAACTTGCCTCTGGCACTAGGCTTACAAAGATTTTTCTAAAAATGATCGTCACTTTTTAATATAAAAAACTACTATTCTTGTGAAGGAAGTTTTGTTTTTATTTTTAATACCTTAATGCTAACAAATTTCAATGATTTGAAGACACTTGATGTATATAATTTTATTAATTATCAAATTTAATTTATATTTAAATTAAATAAAAATCGAATACAAAAAATGATCTGCTTTAAACTAAAAATATAAAAAAAATATTTTAACTGCGTTTCACTGAATTTATTAAAACTGTTTACAATATGTATTGTATATCGCGCTAAGCAAATCATTATGATCATTTTATATTGTTCTTATAAACATTCTTTAACATAATTAAAAATATTATTTTCAATAATATTAAAACAATAAGTTTAATAACATTTAATTCATTAGTTAAGAAATAACGCCCATGACGTCTCAGATCCAACTCATTTGGAGAGAGCTGTTGCCATATGTGCATAATATGCTTACATAACTATTGAAACTATTTCGTAGTATATATTTTTCTGGAAAATATGTAGGTATTATATTGGTGCTTTATTAACCCTTTCTTATATCGCCAATGCGCCATCAACCTTGGGAACTAAGATGTTATGTTCTAGGTGCCTGTAGTTACACTGGATCACTCAACCTTTAAGCCGAAACACAACAATACCAAGTATTGCAGTTTGGTGGTAGAATATCTGATGAGTGGGTGATCACCTAAATAAAACCAATTATTGTTTGAACCTGTTTTTTTTCTTTTTGGTAGTAGGAAGGTGGATGAGCATATGGACCACCTGATGGTAAGTGGTCACCAACGCCCATAGACATTGGCATTGTAAGAAAGGTTAGCCATCGCTTACGTCACCAATGCCCCACTGACCTTGGGAATTAAGGTGTTATGTCCGTTGTGCCTGTAATTACACTGGCTCACTCACCCTTCAAATCAGAACACAACAATACCAAGTACTGCTGTTTTGCGGTAGAATCTGATGAGTGGGTGGTACCTATCCAGAGGAGCTTGCACAAAGCTCTACCACCAGTAATGCATGAACGCATTATTTTATCAACAACTCTTGACAATCAATAAGCGAATGCAAGAAACATATACATATATTATGTACATTATATTGAGATCCCCTTTTGACATTGACTAATTTTTGAGATTACTAATATATTATTATACGTTAACATTTAAATAATAAAACCATACATTAGCTTCGTGGCTATTTTTTCACCCTTTCATCATTTCGTTGTTACGTTGTTACAAAATCTATCGAATTATAATTTTTATTATACCTTTGCACTTAATGATAGAAAATTACTCTGATATTGTCATTACAATTACAGTATTTTAACATCAAAAGCTCTTCTATGCGTCAATGTAAATATGATATATCCACGAATCGAAACAACGATAAAACAATGTATAGATAATTTTGTAGTGGCCATTATTTATTCGGGTACGTCAACATTAGTAATTATAAAGTTGTACGTAGGTATAATTAAGCAGGGATCGATAAAACTGTGGTTATGTTTCCGAACTTCATGGAGGGTAAGTCGCTAAGGCTATTTTGTTAATATTGTGTCTGTAATGTTTTGATAACGAATTCTACAATTTTCTTGAGTGACAAGGATAGCGACATTTAACCGAACTAATATTATAAATGCAAAAGTGTGTGTTTGTTACGATTTCACGTGAGGAAGAGAGGAAGCCTTTGAACAATAGAAGTATATTACCAATTTTTTACTTATATGTAAAACGAGAAAACAGATAATACGAATTAAAATGGCGCCGTAAAGTTTATTTATTTACAAGGGTACTGTTTTCGTGTTAATCCTTAATCATGTTATAAATGTGAAAGTGAGATAGTTTATTACGCTTTCATGTCTTAATTACTCAATCGAAAATCATGAAATTATGCATCCACGTTGTCAAAGGTACAGAAAATGACTAGGATACCACAATAACACCTGCCGCCTCATTACACGCGAGCGATGCTGCGGGCTAAAACTAGTAATATGTAATTAGTACGTGACGATATGCAAATTAGTTCATATTATAAATAATGATATTGATTACGAATATTTCATTTTTGTTATTTAAAAATGCGAAATAAGTTAGTTTTTAGTTGAATTAATATTTTGTTTTAACATTTTTTTACTACGTCACTTATATTTTATAAGACGACTTTTTTTAAACAAAGAATCTAAGTTGACATGAAAAATGCTAGAACTATTAATTTTAATGAAATCTATACTAATTTATGTTTCATCAAATGAACCAGAAATAATATATATTCATAAGTCAAACTTTATCCGTCCTTATTATTCACGAGACTTACGTCATAATTCTATATATTACACAAGTACAATATGAATAAATAATTGCCATCAGAATCGACAACGGGACAACCTTTGAGATGGCGTTCCTACTAATTAACAGTTTCGGCACAACGCGAAGTTAATCCATATAAATGAACAACAGTATTTATCTTCATTAGGAGTATCTTACTAAGCATCCCTTTATGTTTCACTGACGTGACGTAACTACATGTTTTCAGTTGTGACTTGACTAATATTTCACATCACCCGCTTTTAACGGTTCGGTGGCCTTCCTTTATCTCGGTTTAGCAGGCATATTATCTGAACTAAGGGTTGAACTTTCGATCAATTAATTAAGCGATGATTACGAACACCCTCCGGACCGCTGGATACGTCCAATTACGATAATGAATATTATTACAGCCTAATTCAATAATTTAATAATGGCAATTTTATTCACGTCAATCACTTAAAATATTTTCGTTCAATTGGATTTTCCGGGTAACTTTCAATTACAATAGCTGACGTTTTTAAATTAAAAAAGAGCCCATTGTCTTTAAATATTAATTATTCATTTATATTAAATTTTATTAATTCGTGTAATTAAGTTAAGTAAAAATTTAACGCAAACAGCTTTAAATTTTTACTTAACTTTAAGTATTCTACTCAATTTTTGACTAAGATTTAAATTAAAATTTTCCACACATTTTTGATAACAGTATACTGTAAATAATAAATATAACTAATTTGTTTTATATTGTCATCAAATAAAAGTCTAGTAAAAATCTCCCGATTTATGTGGATATTCTTTTACATAAGTAATTATATTTGACAAATCAAGTGTTATAATGCATTAACAAAAGTATAAAGTACGATGATGAGGCTCGAGGCGATCGGGTCAATTGCCTGTCTTTGCAAATATGCCTCTCGACCTCCGTAGCTCTTGACTAAATATGTTTGTAATACATTTTAAAATAAATAAGTTACTCACTGATAAAATTAAACACATTACGTTTCATAATGTGAAAAGTTATTTAACACATTCAGGATTGATATAACAAACATACGTTAATTAAAATGAAAGCGAGATACGTTGTCAAAATACTTTAGTTTTTCCATAACGCCCTAGAAACAAATTATAGACACGCAAAACAGGACACATTAAATAACACGTTCTCTTCTAATAATTATCGTTGATAAATATAATATTATGTTATAAAAAATATCATCGTTAGCACATTTTCAAGCATGCATACAATAATATTCATCCAACTTACAAAATTGTAAATTAAAATAGCACATGCAATGCAATTGTAATTAAGATTCACACAAACACAAGTATAAATGACAGACGTTCTAGCAATTAACAGCGATGCCTTCGGTTTTAGGGTGTGGGGTACAATTTCGACTTCAAGTTGGCGTACAAGTTTCTAAGACGGAGTGAGGCGCGCTTGCGGTACGGTAACGTGACACTGGGGGCGTGGAGGGGTGAACGCGTTCAAGGCACCTACTGCGACCGCATACTCAGCGACTGCGATCTACGCGCTTGTCGCATTCAGTCGCCAAACTTTCCAGGCGTATATCCACGTAATGCAACGTGTACTTATCGCATCGAACACACTAAGGTAATTATTTTAAAAGAAAACAATCTTTAAATTTTCTTCAGGCAGATAGATTTATTCAGGAATACAAGTGGCACAGAATATTCTGAATGAATGAAAAATAAGTCCTCAATATAAAAATAAAAATGATCACTAGAAGATTAATGTATACTAAAACAAATAAAATGTTACACATAAAATACATACAATAAAAGCACAACAACACATCTATTTAGATATGATTTTTTAACAAAAGAAGTATTTTTTAGACGAATTTTCGAAGTGAGATACAACGGTAGGTACTTCCGCTTTGAGCGATAAAGAAGACCGTTATGGTAGCCGGCATGTTTCGAGCACTATAAATGTGCTTTACTTTTCTATTATTGAGTCATAAATCTTGCTGTATTATATATTCATTATTTTGAGATGTAAAGGTGTACAAAGTTGTCTAGAAGGAGCTAGGTTTGCTTGCGGTGCGTTTGTGCCGCGTTAGAATGAAATGCGGCCATGCGGCTACCAGTAGCTTCTAGGTCATTGCGACCTACATATATTCAGTATCTTTCTGTCCTAATAAATTTTATTGTTAACTGTAGCGATTAGAGGAGAAATAATTTATAGAACAAATTCAATTCAAAGTAATCTCAAAAAAATAAAAATACTACTCTTACCTACACGAAATTATTTTTTACATAATATTTTTACCTTTTTGTTATACACACTCTGTAATTGTTATATTTTAGACATTTCCGAAAACACGTTAAAAATTAAAACCCTTAAATAGATGTATAAATTTACGTAACCCTTACACATCTGGGTTAAGGGTGTCGCGAATTTACATTAAAACGAGCATTTCACACATCGCGTAGGTCCGTGTGGTTCATGCGGCTGTTTGTATTAATATTTAATTTAAAATTCACACCAGACTCCGCAACACTCCTATATACATACAATGAACATTACTTATGAATGACATCGCTCTCTGTTCACAAAGCCCGAACAAAATTGACTTTATCACGATAAAAATAAAGCATTTATTTATCCTGCAACAATATTATATGAAAATGTTTTTTCAGATACCCGCGGATAAACACGTTTTGCTGGCGGTGAGACAAACGAACAGCCACAAAATACATATCAAAGATCAGATAGTTAAATATGATAGAAGCCAGCGAGTTCTCAAGTAAGTATTAAAAATAAGAAATAAAAGTTATAAGAGTTTGTTCTTCATACTTCAGCAATAAAGTTCATATTACAAAAGGAAAAACCAGGTAATTGTCTACGTGGCCATGTCATCAAACGATAAAATATTCCATATCCAATGTACATAGAAATGCATTGAATCGTTGTCTGAAAATAATGTTGACCCGGTTCGGTAATTGTGTTTCTTTATTGTTCAATCATAGTTTTTTTATACCAGGAATTTTATATAATTCTATAGTTTTATTGGTGTTTTATTAAAATACGATAGTAAAACTATTTTACGATAAATCAAATCGAATTCTGAATTTGCAACGAATTTATTAAAAACTTGAATATCATATAACGAAAAATATTCAAAAACGGAAGCGTATAAAAAAACAAAGTAAACTACAACTTGTGAAAATCATTTTCTAAAACACACACTCTTTTAGGATATGGGATCAATGCAACGTTGTTCAAGATTATCTCACAGTATGGGATGGTCCTACCCGGGATTCTCCTGTCCTCGTTCGTCTTTGCGGTGGGGACGCTGTACCGGATATAGTTAGCAGAGGACCAAATATGTTACTCGAATTCCATACTTCACCATACGATAATCCATTTCATCCAGTTCCTTTGAGCTATTTGCCCGGCTTCGAGCTTGAAGTTCAGGTAATTTATAACAAAATATACTCTGAATATAAACTATTTCAATGTATTAGAACAGTAGACTTCTTAAAGTTTATTTTAAATGTAATAAGCAATTACATTAGTTACCTTAATAGCTTAAGGCAATACCGGTCGTCTACCGTTGCAGATTCGATCCTGAACTCTTGGACTATTTTAGTCCCTACTCTAAGCACAGCTTTACGCTTATTTGCAAGCAAACATACAAGCTTAAGTAAATCTTTGAAATAAGAATTTATATATTATATAAAAAAGTTATATCAAACAAGTGAGACGTGAGATCTCGTTTTTATGTTTCCTTCATATTTGAACAAATTATAATATAACTAAGAATATGAAATTATTTGCTTTCAAATAGAAAATATCACATAAAATTGTTATTCCAATCAAAGATAAAACTTACTCGTGCAAAAACTAAAAAGAAAATTTGTTCCTTTAACAAATCAAACTCACGAAGTGTTTGTCTTACCAATATAATTCTTGGCAGGTGTTGTACGTGGACAAAGACTCGCACTCGTACGTGAGTCCGGACGGTCGCTGTCGATTCGTTTTACGCTCCTCCGACAAGACGAGTGGCGTGTTGAGGAATCCGCGACACTCCTTACCTCCGAACACCTCTTGTGTTTATTATTTTCAAGTGAGTCTATCATTTTATTTCTTTTTGGTTATAAAAAATATACGAGTATTTTATATCAATGTTTATTTTGTTGTATGTTTTTATTTATATTTCAATAAATAAAAATGTTATGAAATATGTCATACAATCTATGTACATACATCGAAACAAGGAACATGTAATATCTTTATATATATGATTCTTCTATACGTGTGTATGTTACTCAACTCCTTAACGGCTGGACGTATTTTTAGGTTTTTTTTTGGGGGACCACAAATGGCTTCTATTGGATCATAAGGTATTATTGCTGCGATCGGGTTTCACAACTTTTTTCAACAAATTTCAAAATTTATTTCATGCATACGAAGTCGGGACGGTCAGCTAGTTCGTATATAAATATATTTCACTTCCGACTTTATAACATACGATCCTGATAAAATAATTCAACTTCAAAAAGCAGATTTTCCAATATGTTACTAATTCACTCCTAAAATATTGCAAAACTCAGATGGTAGCTCTACTCAGAAACAATATACGTAATAACATGTAAATTTTTCATTAGAATAATAAGCTGAAACTTGCAAATACTAGGAAACGGTAATGGTAGCATTAAGAAGATATAACGACCGAATCTTTTGTTTGCCTTTATGTGAGATTAATAATGTCGTAGTTTCAGTAAAGATGTCAATGTTTGTCTGAAATTAATTATCTGGAAAAAAAGTCCTAAAATTAACTTCGTGTAACCAATAAAACGAACTTGTTAATATTTGTTTATTAACTTGACTTTGTTTGATGAAAGTAAAAACTGTGGGTCACCCGACGAGCCTTTATCGTTTTGTAGACAAATAAAAACTAACGTAACACACACGAAACATTTGGCTTTTTACTTGTATTCGGATTAAATTGTAGAATACATTCTGGCTAACATTAATTTTATTCTTTTAGAAGTTTTGTTAATATTAATAATAAAACTACTCGTTACATTTGAATGATCGTTACTAGCTAAACTTCATATATACAAATCCAATCCAAAGTGTATTCCATGGAAGGTAATAATAATTTATAAGTATAAAATTTTATATTTCGGATTGTAAATTTTCTTTTAAGTACAAATCTTATTATAACATTCAATTGCAATTATTTTATTTCATTCTCTTAGTATTTATCACAGCTACAATTTAATACAAAGTTCTAATTCAGGTTCATTCCTTTGTGTTTAACTTGCGATAATTATGAGTCAATAATGCTATATATTTTATAATAATACTGATCAATATGATAATTAATGTAAATAACTTAGATAAATGTTCCTGCTCTCCAACTAAAAATGAAATAAAATTTGTTATTTTAACTATAAAAAATTATAATAAAGTTTGAATTATTAATATCCGTTGTTGACAGTATAATATTTAAAAGTGATTAAGATATCTGGTAACGAAAATGCTTTCAAGATAAAATGTTTACAGGGTCGTCCAAATGAAATAGTATGGGTGTCGTTTGTGAAATATCACGCAGCGGGCACAGAGCCCGCAGGGTTTGATCAGCAGAAGGACTGTTCTTCGCAACTCACAATATGGGACGGGGCGGCACCAGACGCCGACCTTGATAGAAAGGTAATGTACATAAACTACACTATACTACTACTATAGTTACTTATTTAAATTATTACTAATTGACGTCTATTTATTAATCGTCGTATATACGGTTCACATTTTATAATAACACTTAGGTTGATATATTTATTTATCTAAGTCTACGTAAATAAGACATTTCAAAGAAGACAAAAAATAATTTGATAAAAATAGAATCAAATTGAGATTAATTTGGAATGGTTATATCTAAGTTTGTAACAGTAGTAGATAAAGTTTGAGTTTTTTTGGGCTCTACTTATTTGATAACGCTAGATCTATTTAATATATTGACAAAAATTTATCCATACATATTATTTTAATCATCTGTCATAATTCATTTAAAAGTAAATTTACTGATCCGTTATATTAATTAGGATCGCGAACTGCAGAAACTTTAAAATTTCCACAGCAAAACCGAAACTAGTTCAGAGTAATGAAATGTGGAATAACTTATCGCGTACCAAAACTTTGGTAGTGCGGAAGACTAATGCGATGATACAAATACGAAGAGCGATATAAAATTGGGTGGCGTTCTCACCGCCTTTATTCGTGCCATTTCACTTTGCCAACTACTGCTAGCTACTTGACGTCGGGAGCCAAACATTAATTTTCTTTAATGTGTCTGAGCACTCTTACCGACTAGCGACTTCTCTCCCGACTGCACTGCGGTGTTTCGTTCTATTCATTCGACATTCCACGGTTTGCATTAAGAATGGATGCTACGCTCAAGTTATTTTTTGTTGGCACTTTAATCAGAAAAGTTTCCTCGCCAGCAGATAGTCTGAGTAAATAGTGCACCTGGCTGGAGCAAATCACTTCCTGCCCGTAGATTGTGTACTTCGGAAGTAGGTCACGCTTTATTCCACGCTAAAGAAAACATTATTGCAACCGTGTTTAAATATGGCGGAATGTTACAAACAAGAATCTGCTTTATCGTTTTTATCGTGGACGTAAAATTCTTAACTTTCTTTTGGTGTTGTTGGAAACTAATCCCAATTTAGTTCTTCATACTATGCACGGTATAAGATTTTCTTGATCAATATTTGTTTTTGTCCAAAGTTGGATATGGGTGACAAAAAGTCGCTTCTGGGTTCCTTTTGCCGAGAAGAATCTCCGCGACTGTGTGATCACGCCCTGCTGTCCAACGCCACGCGAGCTACGAGACCTTGCGCACCATCCGAGAGCTACATAACTACTGGACCGGCCCTCACATTATTACAGGTAAATATAACCAATCCATAATTACAAAATTTAATTAAAATTTTTTATACAACAAGCTTGAACTTTAAGAGAGGACATGGGTACTTCTTATATCCAACACTTGCCCCTAACACAACACTAACAAACAGGCAAGCCGCGCTTGAAATCTAGTCAAATATAAATCAAGTAGGAGTTAAAAATGAAATACTTTCTATGTAACGAATATGTTCAATACAATAAATGATCAATATAATGTTAGTAAATACTGCATCCATATTATCAATTACTTTATTATCAAATAAAGCCAATACTTAAAATATACCCACGAGTTATAAACTAAACAAGATGCTGTTAAGCACTTTGTATCAATCACGTACACGTCGAACTGCAAACTGTGCTCACCACAATTAATGTGCCTTCAATGTATCACAGCCGTGTATTTAAGTGACGTGGGAAATTTAGATTTAACTATCAGGAGTGATGAATGCGACGCTAATGTTACTCTAATAACGGATTTTGTTCACTCGTCTATAATTAATTCAAAATTTTGTTTACGTAATGCAATTAAATTAAATTTGTCTATAAGTATTAAAACGTAAATCTAAAAAATTATTCCTAAAATACATATAGATAATTGTATATTTTCGAAGCATCTTAAAATTTTCTTTTCCTTTCACGACGGTAGTAAAAAAAACAAAGCGAATCCAAAATAAGCTTGTACTTGTTCCACAAACGGGGTTCTATAAAAATCCTTCTTTGAAGGTCTTTCGGGATCTTTTCATTACATCGCAAACATTGTGCTTCCATTTTGGTTCGCTCAGCTATGCATAGAGCGGCTTGATGTAGCTTGCACTTTCATGAAAAATATAACGCACAAACACGACTTGTGGATGTCATTAGTTTCAAAGAAGTTGCGGAGTTGCTGTTTGTATGGGAGCGTGTGCTGTGTTTTATGATCACGCTGGAGTTGTGATAAATGTTCGCACATGTACTAAAACTGGATTGAAAGAGCGTACAATATATAAAATTCAATTTTAAATATATTTTGTTAATCTACTTTTGAAATTTTATAAATGAATTGAATATTGAAGCAAAATCATTTAAATAACAATTAGTTCAATGGAGATTAAAACTAGCTTACAGTATAGACAAAAATGATTGCAATTGTAATTATTAAGTAAAATTTTACTAAATTTGATATTTCTAAATGATAGTAAGAATGAATTTAATAGCAGACTGATGTAAGATATAATTTGTAGAAAATTAGATATTCCTAAATTATGTTATAAGCCTTGTTACAACATATAACGTGAAATATTCTCTTAGTTAAATATCAAAATTTTGCTTATCCATAATACAAGTCTTACCAGATCCACGCACGAGACAAGCCACAAATCGTTCTCGACGCTGACATATTCCCGGCTTTGTCGATTACGTGAGCGGAATATTATAGAGTATTCAATAGCGTTAAACTGTTATATTACGCAATCGTATAACATTTTCTATTAAAAAATCTTTGTTTTGTTTTTTAAAACGCGACAAGGCATCGTTGTATATAAGCCTTTATAGTTTTTTTTGGCTTATCGAAACTTTTATTGGATTAAAAACAACCAATAACATAGTTTATCCTATACGATAAACTATGCTGTAAAAAGTTCACTAGAATTTTCGAGATTAATTGTTTTATTCGTTGATACGAACTTTTGAAGTGTTCACCCATAAAGTATTATAATATAGGGGACGCATATTTCAAGTTGTCGTTGTATGAGCGGGATTTTTCCAGTGAGTGACGTTCAACGGCAAAGGAAAGATAAGTCACGCGCAGACTTGCATTCGCCACAGTGAATAATGCAACGTGCACGTGAACTCTCCGCTCTAAGCTCTCTCTGTGATGGAATGCCTTATAGCTGTCGCGTTATTACTACTTGGACAGCTAAATGAAACACGTACTGAATTTTTTTGCAATGTACTTACATTCTTGTAAGCGTTTTTAAAATTATATGAATTGAATTCTTTGGATGTGAAGCAATATTACTAATTCTGGTAGTTTAACTGCACTTATAAATGAGACCAATGGCAAACAATTTTATTGGGATCGCTTTTATTTCGAAAACGATGTGTACAAGTGTATCTGGTAATTAGAATATATTATATAAAAATAAAATATTTTTATTCAAGGATATCTTTGCATCGCGAGATACTAAATTACGAAAACTACTTAACATAATTGATAATGTAATTATTAAATGAACGTTCTATACATAGAAAATAGCATATCTTGCCATAAAAAGCATAATTGTTTTCATAATTAAGCAAAAACACATATATATTTGTTCGTAATAAGAAATAAAACGCTGTTAAAATCACTTTCAATGCTTTAATTACAAAATAAGTTAGATGAATATTTACGTTTTCTGAACATAATAATTGTATGAAGAATTGATTTGCTATTTGCTGTTCGTGTATTAGAAAAAAAAGATGTTATTTAAAAATGGTATTATTCGATTTAAGTATGATAATAAACTTAATTTGAAACAACAGTTAAAGAGACAAGCGTTTTATTCGAGATGCCCCTTAAAAATTAAAAGTTAAATTCATAGCTGATATAATAAGAAACAACGTCGTTAACATTGGTATTCTTAGGAAGTCAGCAAAGTATTGCGTCGTATTTAATATAGGAAACCTGGTCTTAAGCAAGTTGTTAAAGTCATAAGTTGAGAACTGCTTTATTATTCAATATTAAATTCAACGTAGAAGGACTGAAGCAAGTTTCTTAACTAAATATTTGAAGTTTGCAACTACAGCCTTACTTCATATCGTTATTGACTCTGGCCACCTTAAAAATTGGTTCTTTTACAATTTCACTTATATTTAGAATATATCAAATAAATATCATAATATGCTATGCTCATGAAAATTGTTCATCTTACGCAGACATAAACATTTACAAATAAACAAAATTAAACAATACGCGGTTTTCGTTTGAGCAAATTGTTGATTTAAGTACAAATTCAAAGTAAACAGTTAATTTGTTTGATAGGAACCCTTTATTAAGCTTTGGGCAGATGTCAGCTAATTTAACAAAAGCTAAGTAAGTAATATTTTCCCGCAGGAATTGCGTCAGGGTTCAGCGTTGTATCCTGTCTCGTTTCTACTACGGTACGAGTTTGTGGATGTGAGCGAGCAAGGACAACCTCTAGTGGACTCTCAATCAGCATGCGATAGGGTTTTCAAGTCAGCGCTCACATATTCAGGAAGATTTCAAGCCCCACGTGCCATATTCTATTATGGAAGAGGTGGAGCTCAGAATCTTACTTGTATTTTGAGGTGAAAAATACTGATACATATTTTTGTGATAAAAATGTTACAAAATTTTATTATGTAATATTATTAACGATACCAACTTTTTACAGATTTGAAGCCAAACACGGTGAAAGAATTCAACTAACTTTTACAAATACCTATTTCGGTAATAAGATCTGTAGTACTCATAAGGATTCTCGAACTAGTCGTTGGAAGTGCGATAGACCGGCGAAAAGAATAATTGGCGGCGAGGGTCTAGCTCAAATTATTATCACTGAGTATCCTTGGGAAGGCATTCCAATTGAAAGAGACTGCTTATGTACAAACCGGTCTGAACCCTTAAATGTTCATACATTAACAGCTCCTGTTGTTGAAGTAAATTTTACTGTTACTATGATGAATATAACAGAAGATTACGACGATTTCGCATTTGAGGGTGAATATAAATTTATTCCAACGGGACCTGGTGATGAATCTATTTGTTCGACTGGTTGGGGTGAGAGGCGTTTAAGAGGTAGCAGTGGCGAGATCAGATTATATGATAGAAGGGAAGCTTCGATTGCACCAGAAATAGTCGGGGACCGAAATGTTATATCAGAAAGTGTGAGAGCAGAAGTCCCTTGCGTTCACAGACCATGGCTTATAGAACCTGGAGGCGATGATGTCACCCCAATGCAAGGAAGATATCTATACGTAAAAGTTCCTGGACATGAAATAACTCCTAACTCTCCGTTTTGTCCTACCCCTAACCGTCTTTATATATACGAAGCACAAGACACTAATCTATACAGAGAAATTTGCCCTGACATTGACAGTTCGCTAGAAATTTATTCTCCTGGATGGAAATCTGCACAAACAACAATAGAATCGTCGCTTAAACCTCACGCTCGAAGTTACGTTATAGATTTCTTGCAGCACGAACAAGCTGACTATTTAATCAAGTGGATAGAAATTATGAAGAAACCTTCGATCGAGCACGATCCCGATACAAATGTTTTACCTGCCTCTGCTACTCTTGATTGTCGGTACAAGTAAGTATCATTTAATGTGATTGCTGATGGAACTAAGTGCAAGACTTAAGGTCTTAGATTACTTTAAATTATTAGATGTTCTATTGGCAAACAAAAAATAAACATTAGCATTTTGTATAGTGTGTTAGTATAAGCAAGTAGGTAAAAGGTAAGTGACTTTTTCTTCAGGATTAATGAAGATAGAAATTTAATAAACAGAGTACCATAGTTAAATAAGGACAATTTAGATGGAAATATTATCTTGAATTATTATTACTAAACTCTTGCAGAGAACAATGTTTTTCAAAAACATACTTAAATATTTATTGTTTCGAATTATGGTAAATGATTTTAACGTTGATTTAAAGATTTTTTCTTTTCAGTTGCCCGGAATTAAACGCCTGTATCCCTTTAACGCTATGGTGTGATGGCAGTGCGCATTGTCCTTCAGGTTACGATGAAGATGATTCAAATTGTTCCTTTAAATTATCATTACCACCACCATATGTAGCAGCGGCTGCTGGTGTTGGTCTTCTAATATGCGCTATAGCTATAGCCCTATGTGCTTGTAAAAGAAGACGAAGGAAAGACAAAGAATTCAAAGCGAGGTTAGATGGTGCATTACCACCAGAAGAAAGACCTTACGATCGCGCCAAAACTAACGGTGTACCAGAAGCGGCGAGACAGTATGCAACCGTACAAAAATATGCTACAATAGATAAATACAGTTTAAGCCAAAAATATAGTGCCGGCTTAAATGATGCGAGATATTATGATGAAGTTGCACAAAGAGACAAACTAGCAGACACGAGATATGCTAGTTTAGGTCGAGCTGGTCGTAGCATTAGAACTGAAAATAATAGAGGCAACGGCTCCAGAAGACCGATGCCAGATCTAAGTTACCCCGACCTCAAAGATGGCTTCTGTTGACCCCCAGATCTTTTAGAGACAAATGTTTAACATTCAGACACTAATTTCTAAACTTGAATTTGTTTAACTTATAAAATTATAATGAAGACTGAATTGGCGTAAGTGCCTACCTTACAGTTTGATCTATTTTAACTCACAGAACATCGCGTGTTATATACATTTTTAACTATAATTCCAATTAATATATTGATTTGAGGGTTTTAATGAAATTATCGAAAGCCGTTCCTCGTCTATGATTACTTTGTACATAATTATATAAATTAATTGAATATTAAAATTATTTAAATTTTTGATTTATGCTTATATTCTACGACATACCATTATAAATTAGTATTCTTCTCATCAAATAACATATCTGAATGTAAATAAAATGCTTGACAATACATTTTTAAGACAAGTTAAATCATAATAAACATAATACTATTAGTGGAGGTTTAGCGTTTTACATTTTGAATACACTGATACTTCGACACGGTACTATTCTTTTATAAATGCGAGCTCATCATAATAATATTTATAACATTCGCATTGATTATAAACATTCTTTAATAACTAGTTATAAAATGAAATGTGATATAGGTTGTAAAAATGTAGTTAAGTCGACGAGAACTGTATAACTTGAAACGGTTGAATCATTTCCTCGTGTATCATATAGTTTCTTGAAATGTGTGTAAATGTAACTCGTAAATGATTGTAAATAAATTATAGAATAAGAATTTTTAAAGTCTGTAAGTAATTTCCAGGTAAAAGGGATATTAAAGTCATTTCTAAAAATACATTTTTCTGTTTCATTTTATTTATCTCCCTATATTAATACTTAATTAATCTCAAGAAATTATTGAATTATAAATTTATTTTTGATGCTTAATGCTTCATATACTTAAATTATAGTTGTCAATTAATGTGAGGTGAAATATATTATAATGTTTTAACTAAACAAAACGAATAGTATCAGTAAGAATTTCCATTTGAATACCGGAGAGTTCCTATGAACTCTATAGTTGATGTAGCTGATTTGTATTTGTCTCGTCAAATAATTAGATTATAGGCTCAGGCTGCATTAGTGTGTCCACTTCGTTGACGTAACGAGCGCTGCGCAAACTAAATTATCAGATGAACTAATTAAAGCGCTGATGGAAACAGACTTGAGTACAACGAGGGTTGGAAATATTACGGATGAAGAATTTCTATCCTATTGTTCGAGTCAAGCTGTTTTTATATATAGTATTAATTAATGCTTTTAATAAACTTCAATAATCGTCTTATATATATAAAATATAATCACTAAAATATTATATATATTATATATAATATATATATATATATATATATATATATATATATATATATATAAAATTAGAATGCAATTTTTCTTTATCACCTGCACTAAAGATTTTTATTATACGAGCTGTTGTTCACTCGCTTCCGTAACCGTACCGTAACAGCTTGTGAATGTCCCACTGCTGGGCTAAAGGCCTCCGCACCTCTTTTTGAGGAGAAGGTTTAGAACTTATTCCACCACACTGCTCCAATGCTCACTCGCTTCGCTCAGCGTAAATAATATTTTAGTGATTTTTTTTTTGAAGCCGATATTTTCCAGTGATTTGACCAATCTTATCAAGTAATCTTAACCGAGTATCACGAGTTCAAATCTATCATGCATCACCAAGCTTTCACATGCTAAATTAATTAATATAATTGTGTTTATTCATGTCGTACTTGCGCCAGTAACGAAAAACATCTCAATCGGAAACATCACAATTCTTCACGTATCAGTTTGAAATTCTGACACTGCAGTTCCATAGTTAAATATTATGCTCGAAATTATCTAATTAAGAAGAGATTTATGGACTGATAATTCACAATTAATAATTTTCCTATACAAAATGTTAAAGTTTCTCACCTTTTATTCCATGGCATAATCGACTCGCATGTCAAATTGATTTAAATTAATTTATTTGTTAGTTATTCGTAGTTGAGTAAGAAACATGAAAACACGCAAACGCTTTGTAGTTATTATAATAGCAAGATTTATTTTATCTCCCCCATTTTTAAGTTGCTATGGGTCTGATTTTGAAAAATGTTTAGTGATTGATGATCGAGTACCTATTTTTTAATTTTTAAGAGGCAAAGAAATGATAAAAAACAAAATTGTCGATGTTAAAAACAAATTTAAAAGCAAAGTGAAATGTTAAGTTAATACAATACTAATATCGAATTTAAGTTCTTAAAACTTCTCATAACAATTACAATTTTGTAAATAAAAAACAATAAATGTCAACGCACCAATGATGTACTGTGCGTATATATGTCGAGCTTTTATTGTAGAAAGTTGATGATTGTCTTATAAAATGTTTATTTGAAAGTGATTGTTGAAAGTCTTCTTAAGAAAGTTACAATTTGACTTGACAAACAGTTTATTGATTGACGTTAATTGTTACTGTTGATCTCATAAGGGTCGTAGCGTGAATGATTTAAATGAAACTGATAGATTGTTGTGATTAGCACAATTAACCATACAAATTTTCTAGTTTTATAATATAAATAAATAAAATAAAGACGTGAAATTATCATATATAAAAAAATCCACAGACTTGACCTGATTAAATTTTGTTAAAAATAATAGATGATTTATAACAGAATACATTATATTGCATTTAGCCTCTTTATTACCATTAAGTTGAATGAGACGGCATTGAGATCAGGCACAGGAATTCAAACTTTACGAGCTTTTCGAGGCAGCAGACTGTAACATTGCCAACTCCCTACGATTGAAAATGCATTAATAGATAAAAAACAATTATTCAACGCAGCCATACAAACCAGTCAATATTTATACCAACAAGGCGATCTAGTATACTCTGCGATAGTATATAATAAGTTACAGCCTTACGGGTGTTTAGTTAAACACTGATTTCACTATTTCTGTAATCGTTAATTTGACTTTCGGTAGAAGAAATACAGCATCGCTTATCTAAAACTGCGTAAAAAACGTTTATAGGTAAATAGTAAGAATAGTCCTCCAGACCGATTTCGGCCACACACGAGTGTGTGCGCAAACACAGGTGTACTCTCTATTCCTTAACTCTCATAATCGATGGGACGGTAATTCGACACGACTTTACTTGATTTCCGAAGCACGGGAGTATACACATATCCAACTTCCCGACTCCAGGCTACTATTGAGAATTTTCGACAGAAAAACTTAACATTGGCCCGACCTGGGATTTGAACCCAGGACCTCCGGATCTGTGGCCTTACATCTAGCCACTAGACCAACGAGACAGTTTATAGATACATAAACGTTTATAGTTGCCATATGTTGAAAATTGTTATTACGTTATTATTTGTGTTTAAAAACAGTAAAATATTAAGTTACTTTTGTTTGTTGAAGTAATAATATATTATATCCACCATTAAAGGTGAATTGTGAATATTTTTGGTCCATTTTATAAAACTGTACATTAAAAATTATATTTAAAACGTATTAATATGACAAAATAATTACAATAAAACATCAGCATGAAACAGAAGACCGTGAACATTGTTTAGTAATTACAATGGTGACAGTTATAGCCTGTAAATGTTACAGCTGAGCTAAAGCCTCCTCTCCTATTGAAGAGTCGATTTGGAGTTTGGAGGTGGATACACAAGTGGCTGATCCGACTCATGCAGGTTTCCTCACGAAGCTTTTCTTCACCGCACATAATAAATTAAAAACAAATGTAATAGAAAACAGTTAAAAAGTAAAAAATAATAATAAGTTTGAAATAAAATAGTATCTTAAAGGTGATGTAAGAGATAAATCTTGACCAAGTGCCCAAGCAAAAATAGCCCTTGAATATTTTTAGTATCTAACACAGAAAATGTGGTGTCATATACACGATCAGAATTTCCATATCTAAATGGAAAACGACCCTACACAATCAATTTTGTTCCCACATTCCATTTGAAAAGTGCACCTGTACCTACTGAGGATATACATCTTTTTTTCGTTTTAGTTCGAATTGAAATTGAGGATTGAAATCTATGGTTTACATGCTTTTGTTAAACTAGTCTAAATACAAAGGAGGTATTAGTTTTCACTAAATATTACGTGTAGATTAAAACGTAGCCATTTTATTTATTTTTATATAAAACTTTTTCGAAATTGGAAAAGCATAAAACGATTGTATGATCTTATTTGCAATGCAACTAAATTATTAATATAAACAATTATTACGAATTCGTGCTACGTCCTTTTAATATATGAAAAGAACATGAAATTTACGCTTGTCACGTCAATAGTCTAAATCTAAAGCGGGTGAAACTACGAAGCGCAGTTCTCGAAACGGGCAGCGTCTTCTGGTATTAGTTTTATATATATTGGTTTTGTAAGTTTTAAAGTAAGTATTACAAAAAGAACTCCTCATTTATAGGTATAGATAGATATATTTCTTTAATTTTAAAGAAGTACTCACAAATGACAGCCTATTATAATGTTAGCTATAGATTAGTCTACGTCCCATGCGATATTTGAATTAATGGCAAACGTTATTATCTTCTACAGTAATTTCAATAGAAAATACGCACAAATTTAATCTACAAAGTGCTTTTATCGTTTATTACTTTCCATTCAAATAGCAATCAATGTATACATTTTAATCAATATATTTCTATGGTTTCATATTAATTATATAAAAGAAAATGTTTCTTACATTTCATATTTTATTTTATTTAACCAATAGCGTATTTAATTATTTCTTATCTATAACGTAATATAATTAAATTTCTTCTTATTAAACCAAATATATTTAATTGAAATACAAATTAATTTCGGCATTAAGACTTTATAAAGGTTATTCAGTAATATTTTTATACTCGAAGTTGTAATGTACGTTAATAAGGGTTGGATTTTGTATTAATTCCAGTCTCAGAGTATTTTACCCTAGAAAAAGTAAGATGCGACATTTTAATATAGTAGTATATATTTATACTTTATAACTGTATATCACATGAGAACAGTACAGAAAAATGTTATTGTTTTGTAGTACAGGGAGCGAACTTATGGCTAATTAGCCATTCTTTTCAGACATACCTATCAAAAGGTTTTAACATGGAATCTAGGTGGGTGGTGGAATAATGAACTTACAGAAAAATATCTACACGGTTATACCTATTATAAATCTAATATTAAAGGCTCTAGAGTTGATTGAGAGGCGTACCAGACGGTTGATAGGAGACGACGCATTGGTCGAGTCTAGGCTCCAAAGTCTGGAACATCGACGTGTGGTAGCATCACTCTCAGTCTTCTATCGGATACATTTCGGAGAATGTGCTCAGGAATTACACGAACTGATTCCTGCAGCCCCTTTTTACTATCGAACGGCCAGGCAAACGCGACCAAAACGCCATAGGTACACAGTGGAAATTCCCCGCCTACGTACGAAGCGCTTTGAGTCTACATTCATTATTCGTACTGCGAAACTGCTTTGCCTGAGTCCGTATTTCCTGATAGGTACAATGTTGGTGTCTTCAAATCCAGTTTCTTATAGGCAAGCGTGCTACATCTTAGACCGTGTCGATGCTTAACATCAGGCAAGTCAACGGTCAAACGCTGGCCTATTAATTCTAAAAAATAATATATATATTTCTTACGATTTTAAATAAATGCGTGTTCAGTCTTGAGACAATAATTTATATTAGATTTATTGAAAATCGAACTAATTTGGATTTATATTTACAAATAAATATTCCATGGCCATTGCTAGATAGTAGATATTTTTAACCGATAAGCGTGAATGGAATTTTTTTTATTATCTACTATAAAGATATATAAGCGATATAAAAATATACATAAAAATACTTACACTGAGGACTTTGCCCATTTACTATCTTGTATGTCTATTTTGTTTTCCTTCTACTAATTTTAAAACAGATATTCAATTAAAAAGACAGTTTATGTAGAAAAAAAATCAAGGTGAAAGTAATGTAACAATTAATCTTAAGTATTAATTAACTTTAACTTTAGAATATTTTAAAACATTCGTAAGTAATTACGATGCACCCACATTTTTATGAACAAAATAAAGTGTAAAAAATTGTATTACGTAATTTAATATCAGTTTGTCGTTACGCTAACCGAGGTAAACTTAGCTGTGACAATTGTCATGTGCAATCGAGATATAATTAGAGAGTTATAATTTTGAAAGGAAAATCATGTTATTATTGCATTTTAATAAAGTGATTAAAATATGTGAGTTCAGTGTTTAAAATAAATTGTGTAAATTGGTGTTTCAAATTATAAGCTATGGCCACAGCCGAGCACCGCAGTTCCTTGATCACGGTTGCGGTTACCATCCAGGGATCACATTAACGCTTAGGGTACAGACTTTACAAATAATATTTTGTGTGATAGTAGTAAGAGCAATAAATCTTATTTAGTATATATATTATGTGTATAAATTCACGCTCATCAGTTAATATAATAAATAATACAGATAGATTTGAAAATACTGTCAATAAAATACCTGAATTTGATCCATCATTTGAAAAACCGAACAATGTCTTTGTGGTTAAATAAAGTAAATGAGAGCGCATCTAGTTTCGATTGGTCTGAAAGACAAACAATACTTTACGCTTTATGCAGACTTACTGTACTAGCAAAAAGCTGGTATGAGAGTCCTCCTTCACTCTTCCTTTATTCTTGGTCCGATTGGCAGAAGACCCCCTTAGATTTTTAACATTTCCTTGTTTTCCTTGACATTTCCTTGTCAAGAAAATATGGTCAATTATTAAATGACATGATTTTTAAACGCGCAAAGTTTGATGACTTCTTAGAGAAATATTTCTATGAAAATTTCGTTGTGCTTTTGATGGTAGAAAAGCTGACTGTATTATTTCGATTGAGCAATTAGAATGGGTGCCGAAGCTGCCCAATATAAAGACCCTAATAAATTATTATCCTTTCTGAAATACGTAACATTACTTTAAGTACCTTCTCCTCGAAAAGGGAGAGGAGGCCTTAGCCCAGCAGTGGGACATTCACAGGCTGTTACGACTTAAAGTATCGTTTAATAAACTTAATATCATAAATACTTAAAAAATACAAATTAAGGAAAACGAAGAAATTATTTACACAACAAATTGCTTGTTTTTTAAATTGCTTCGAGGATTAGCTTGTTAAATAAAATAAAATACGAAATCCATAACAATGAAAGTAGTAAAGTTATTTGGGCTCAAAATAAAAAATATATCGTTTGTTTTTAAGATTGTTCTTTTTTTGTATTTGCACAAAAATTCATAACAATGGCTGCACTTCCATTATTGCTCGCTATAAATCGCCATAATTAAACGTATCATTCGATCGAGTGCGCAATATTTCTCTTTGATGTTGCTGTTAAATGAATATTCCGATGTGGTCGCTATTATTTTGTTAATTACAAGAATTACAAAATGCAATATACGACTATGAAGTTACCATTGTGGAAAAAAATGGAAAATTGGAATTCAAGAATTTTATTATTCTTTAAAGAAAAAAAGTTAATAACTCACCCTTCTTTGCTAGAAAAGGTCCAGAAACTAGAACTATTCTAACTCTCGAAACTATTCTGATCCAGCAGCGTAACAGAATAGTTTCGACATCCGTGTAAGTTTCCTAAGCCGAGATGGCCCAATGGTAAGAAAGCGGGCCATGGATGCGTGAGGTGGGGCCTCATGTGTCCTATTTCAGATGGCCCTGAGGAGGACGGCAACCGGGATGAACTCGTGTTACCGTACGCACTAGCGAGGAGTGTGGTGGGCGAGATTACCTTCACCCGTTGTAGAGAGCTACGCCGAGCGGAGCACAACACGGGCGGGGCAGCGAAAGCGTTATATCAATACTATCTGGCAGCCTCTTCGATTCGCTGAAAACGGCCATCGCAGTGGTTTTAGTGGGTAAGAATCCCACATAACCCGATCCCCCATGGGAGCCCGGTACCTTTCTGAAAGTGGCTCCCTGAAAAAAAAATGTAGGAAAGAACGTGTGAATCTTAACCGATGATCGAGGGTTTAAGCCCGGGCAAGTACCACTGAATTTTCATGTGCTTAATTTGTGATTATAATTCATCTCGTGCTTAACGGTAAAGGAAAACATCGTGAGGAAGCCTGTATGTGTCTAATGTAACTGAAATTCTGCCACATGTGTATTCCATCAACCCGCATAAGATCAGCGTGGTGGAATAAGCTCCAAACCTTTTCCTCAAAAAGGGAGAGGAGGGCTTAGCCCAGCAGTGGGACATTCACAGGATGTTACCAGGTTTCCTCACGATATTTTCCTCCAACAAAGGTGACGCAGTGTTACGAGCACAAATTAAACTCATATTCTACGTCTAAAATTCATATTGTACGTGAGCTTTAAAGCTCTATCTACTTAGCTATCTCGATTACATACATAGATGTATATTATAGCTTGATACAATTTTGACGAATAAAGAAAAATAACGATGACGTATAACTAAGTTTAGTGAGCCAAACCAGTTTAAGGCAATGTATTAGTAAATAGCTTACAGCTAAGCTAATTTCTTAAGACGTTGCTGTTAAGCAAAGTTTACCGATTCTTTAAGAATATAATAGAATGTTAATACAAAATTGACTTTTATTATAAATAACGTATTTTAATTCTATTCACTTCTTCTGGACGACAGCCGCGATGTACAGCGCATTAGACACGTGGAACTTTAACGATGATTCAAACCAGGGAAGAATCGTTAAATTTTGATGTATTAAATTTGTGTTTATAACTCATCTCGAATTCTCCATTAAAGGAAAACATCGTGAATGCATGTGTCAAAAGAAATAATATGACACGCTTTTTCACTTACTGGCGCTGTGGAAGCGTCGTGCTTAACTCTCTTCTTAGGAGAAAAAGGAGCCTTTGTCTATTAGTGGATATAATTGCACTGCTACTTTATTTTTAATTAGATTTGTTTCATCCTACATTGTATTTTTATAGACTAGGCAGGTGGACGAGCATATAAGCTACCTGATGATAAGTAGTCACAAATGTACATAGGCAATTGTAAGAAATGTTAACCATCGCTTATATCCCTAAAGCACCACCAACCTTGGGAACTCAGATGTCATTTCCATTGTGCCTGTTATTACACTGGCTTCAAACAAGAACACAACAATATCAAGTACTGCTGTTTTGCGGTAGAATATCTGATGCGAGGGTGGTACCTACCCAGACGAGCTTGCACTAAGCCCACCAGTAAAACACTTACCAACAGATGTGATTGCGTTCCATTTCATGCCTAGCTCATAGTATAAAAAAATAGAAATTGGTATTTTGTCAATGAAATAAATTAACAAACAAACTAAATTCCATCAACAACCAGCATATACTTTATTCTTAAGATATTTTTTGCGTTCTGCGGAACCCTTTCCGTTAATAACAAATTATTCGAGCGTAACATGAACTTTCGACTAAATGTAGCATGTGTTTAACCACGGCCATAATTTCAACATAACGACCTACTACGTGAGGGAGATAAGTCGAAGTTTT
The DNA here is from genome assembly GCF_905147045.1 of Nymphalis io. Lineage (NCBI taxonomy): Eukaryota > Metazoa > Arthropoda > Insecta > Lepidoptera > Nymphalidae > Nymphalis > Nymphalis io. Next base: position 6,995,790 of record NC_065902.1, on the reverse strand, counting down.
CGGCGGGAAAGGTATTTGACTGGTTTATCGCACGCACGTTCGAAGAAATTTTAATGAATGCGCTACAAGGAACCCAGAATATATCATTAGTTCCTATGCCTATTGAAATAAGACTCATAATGCAATTATCCTTAGAGCTCTCAATTATTGCATATTTATAGACTATAAGTATGAAATCATTGAGAGAGTCCAGATGGGCCAGTATTTAGAACGAAGGAATCTTAACCGAAGATCATGTGTTCAAACCCACATCATTGCCATTGAATTTTCATGTGCTTAATTTTTGTATAATATAATTTATCTCGTGCCCGGCAGAGAATAAAAACATCGTGAGGAAATGTAATCTTTGTGTATCCTCTAACCCGTATCGGAGAATCATAGCTCCAAACCTTTTCCACAAAGGGAGAGGAGGCCTTAGCCCGCCTATGGGACAGAGGCTTTTACTTATATACTATATCAAAAAAAGTAAATAATTGTTGAGATTACCGAAAGATAGTTAATTTATTCTTCAATTATTTTATTCTACCTATTACTATATTTTATACATTTATATTAAATAACACATATTATTTTATTTTACATTATTATCGAATGAATTCACTGGTGGTAGAGCTTTGTGCAAGCTCGTCTGGGTAGGTACCACCCACTCATTAGATATTCTATCGCAAAACAGCAGTACTTGTTATTGTTGTGTTCCAGTTTGAAGGATGAGTGAGCCAGTGTAATTACAGGCACAAGGGACATAAAATCTTAGTTTCCAAGGTTGGTGGCGCATTGGCTATGTAAGCGATGGTTGACATTTCTTACAATGCCTTTGTCTAAGGGCGTTTGGTGACCACTTACCATCAGGTGGCCCATATGCTCGTCCGGCTTCCTATTCTATAAAAAAAAAGAATGAAGTGGTAGTTTGTCTTACCACGGATCTACCAATTCTATGCTATATTACCGTTGTTTGAACGAATTAAAAAAAAGCAGGGAATGTTAACTAAGAGATTTAGAATTTACTTCCCAACGCTGCTCTAGTGCGGTTTGGAAGAGATATGCTTAAAAGGATTATTTCCCATATATGCAAGTTCCTCAAGATTTAATTCGCTATGGTTTATCAATTAAAAATGTATTTTTAAATTAGTTCTCAATTCACTCTCGACTGTGAGCCGAACCATGCGTTTACCGAAGCAATTACAACTAAATTTATAGCATCAGCTCCGTATTGCGTGCTTCTGGATTAGCTACATTGATTTATAAATGGAAGTTAATGGCGTTATTATGTCTTTATTTAAATAAGGGCCTGGAATTCTTGATTCAAGGTATTCGTATGAAGCAAATTATTCGGTAATTTTGTGTGTTAATATTGAATATATTTGTCTGTTAATATGGAATATATAAAACGTAATGTTTAAGTTTCTCATATTTGTTTATATTAGTGTAATTTGCAAATAACTTTGACTATTCGTTGATTTAGTAACTATTTATAAGGCTATGTATTCCAAGGTTCGGATTACAAGCCCTGGATCGGGTCATTAAAAGGTTATTGGGCCTTTCAGTCGAGAAATTCTCAGAAATAGCATGGAGTCTAGAACTTGATCGTATTTACACTTCCGTGCTTCGGAAATAACGTAAAACTGATGGATGGGATTACGAGAGTGAGAAAATAGAGAGAGCAGCTTTGGTTGCACATAATAGATTACATATACATTATACACTATAAATATGTCTCTTGAGGTCACCATGATCGAAATCGGTTAGGAGAATATTACGACTATCATCAACAATCATGCAAATCTTTAAAATTATTTTAGACGTACGTATTATATATTAGCCTTTAATAAACTTTAAATAATGGTCTTAAAATAATTTAATTATTTCGTTTTAAAATAATTTTGTTCTATTATCAATCAATTCCGTCATTGGAGCAGCGTGATGAAATAATCAGTAAAGACATATGTCCAGAAGGTAAATCTTAACGGCATTTATATTTTACTACTCAAACTCTTACAATACTACTCTTAACTATGGTAATATTTATGGGTGAAGGTACTGACTACTATACCTACCATACTACCATTATAGGCCCAAGCCCACACTCGAACACCCTTCCGAATTTGTTACTGTTAATTTATTAACGTGCTTCATTCATCACTTACCACCCTTCTCAAATAAGTATTGAGAGTGACAATTTTAGGTAATTTAAATTGGTTTCTACTGTTACCCCTCTCCATAAATAAGTATAGAACGCGTAAAACGCATCAGAACGCATAAATAATGCAAGGGTATAAGTGAAATGTTTAACTTACGTTGTAGTAGGTACTTTTTACCCCATATCGAAAGTTCAGGTTTTTATTATCGATAAAAACCTGAACTTGAACTAATAGTGTTATTGTTATATATAAATACAATAAAATAATTAAGAATTTATTATTAAATTTACATTATTAATTTTTATTATTTTAGTCAAATTTAAAATAGTCCCTCCCGATTCCGACCCGACGCAAAGCTGCCCATAATGCAGGCCGCATTTCCGCGCTGTATGGCAATGGACAACCTGTGTGCCAAGTGGGACCCGGAGCGACTGTCAAATCCCCATTAAGAATTAGATTTGTATTACTTTCGTACACATGATTTAAGCAATTAATAAAAAAAAGTTTCAAAATATTTCACCAAAGAGCCATTATACTCGTCCATATCTTTCATATATTAAATTATTACAATATTTTCGTAATTAATTTTCCGTTTTATAAACCAATAAGTGGTATGCACTACTGCATTTTGATGTGCTTAATTAGTGTTTATAATTCATCTCGTGCTTTCTCCTGCTCGATGATGAATGAAAATATCGTGAGGATGCATGTGTTGGATGAAAATCTACCACATTTTTTTTTAAATCACATTGGAACAGGGTTAATAAATAAGTTTCAGGCCTTCTCCTCAATAAGACATTCACAGACTTTATTTTACAAACAAAGAAATTGAATATAATTGTATTATGTTTCAAAATGATCCTTATAATGATCAAGTTATAATGAAAGCGTTACTTCGAAACATAGACAATTTTAAGCTATCATTCCCCTCCGCTTATGGATTACTGAACAAATCACAATTTCTATTATCTGTCTCTGCCAAACCCTGAGGGGAAATGTAAGCGAGATATTAATAATTATTAAGTATTCCAGTTGGATTGTTTTGCCGTTCAAATGTAATGTCGGTAATGTTTACTTTTTATAACAAATGATAAACGAATCCTATTTATAGCTTATAATAAATTATATTTTATATTATTATATTTTATTTTGAGAAATGGGTAGGCGGACTTGTAGACCACATGATGTTAAGTGGTCGCCACCGCCAACAGACATGTAAGTTACGTAAGAAATATTAACCATTCCTTTAGGAACTAACAATATTAAGTCCCTTGTGCCTGCAGTTGTAGTGAACTGGCTTACTCACCCTTTAAACTGGAACACAACAATTGCATTGTTGTTTGGCAGTAGAATATCTGATGATTGGGTGGCACTTATCTAGAAGTCCTATCACCAAGTGGTACATAATATAAAGAAATAATATTATAGACTTTCTAAAAATTATTTATTTTACAATTTATTAATATAAATAACTTAAACACTTATTTTTGTTACCAATAACATAAACAAAGTTCCACAATTACCAATATAAGTTCACAGCAGTTTTGTAATAATAGTGTCATATATTAAATGGCACACACGCGAGCATCGTGTGTTAATATATAATAAAATAGGAGGATCGTTTCATTCCGCAGTTAAAAAATAAGGAGATAAATTCCAAAAAATATACTCGTGACGACAAAACCACCGAACGTGTATGACATGTTGTCTGTTCTTGTGACATTCCAAATGGCGAGTAACGCTCGAATAAACTATTATATAATTGGAAAGTGACCCTCGGGGTTTAACGGATTACTGGTTACTGCTGTCAAGGGTCCAAAAGGCCCCAAGAGTATCGGAACCTTCCCTTTTTCCTTTTCATAATATTTCGCAAGGGGACGTGAAATGAGTTTTACGGTTTTCGGAGAACATTTGTGTTCGCATTAACAGTTTAATTGATAATTTTGGGGTTGAGACACGTTAAGCTTCTATTTGAGAATTTGGTTGAGCGATTGCAATACTATGTCGCTTTTCTGTTTTCATTAACCATTTGATCTTATATTCATCAAATAGGGATTTGAAATATTAAAATGCATTCCGAAATACTTCTATATATAATATTGTTTTATAATAGTTTTTGTAATCAAAAATGGCGCTTGGAGTAACGAGTTAATATAAAATGTTTTTTAATAAAAAACTGGTATGTTTCATTTTAGAATATTTGTATATAACTAAACATGAATAATTTTGTTTTAATTAAAATATAATCTATTCCATTTTTAAATGAAATATACCTAGTAATATAAATGTTTTAATTTATCATAATATGTCAAGTCGAGAACTTCAACTTACTCAATTTTAATGGTCTTTCATTGATGTATTTTAATTATGTCCTTTGAGACTTACGAAGATTTCTCATACAAAAACTGTTTTCTAAGAGTAATTTAAGTTTAGCATCAACCACAAGTTCAAATTGCCTAATTGGGAATCGAGCAATAAACTAAGTCGTTAAACCGCAATCCTTGAGGAGAATGTCCAAAGTTTATATTAGAAAAATTTATAAAGTCGTTAAATTAAGAAGTATGGAAGATATTTCAGAAGTGTGTTGCAATGAAGCGTAGTTTTCTAGTACTGTAATCTTATATTTTATTAAACTCAATAGGTTCAAAGCTACATTGTAGTAAAAATACAAATTGAAAATAAGCGAACCATGTTAGCAAGAACATGAAATTAAAAATATAAAAAATCTTTGATACAAAACATAACTCTATCTTGGAAAGAGCTGAGCTTTTTAACACATCGGAACACATTTTATCAAGTGCTAGGTCCTAGCTTCGTACTTGTAAAATAAGGGTACATATAAAACCTTTATATTTAAAGGACAACTAAATTAAAAAGACGAAAGAAGATTTTGTTGACCAGGAACCTTAGCAGGCGTTTGCAGAACTACTTACAAAACTTTCATTACAATCGGATGAATTGTTTAAGAACATAAACTCACTCATACAAATTAATAATATTTGTTTATTATAAAGAAGCATAAGATTAATTGTATGCCAGTTGAATTTCCGATCGGCAAAGTCACTAACCATCTGACTTTTCTCAAATGATAGAAATTTAAGTAATTGGTTTTGTCTATGGCCTTTTTCCATTTGCTCCAGCTATGGGTTAGTTTGACGTACACAACAAAAAAACTAACAACTATGGAACTACCACACTTCATAACACAAATGACAAAATTCGAAACAAACTTTTATCCACTATATAACCTTATTTACTTTAAGTTAAATACTTCGTTAATAATTTAAAAAAAAATTCATATTAATGAATTGAGCCAAGCCAATTAAATTTTATTTGGTTTAATAGACACTTGTTTATTTTAGAATTGAATATATTTTTAGAATTGTTATTTTAGCTTCATTAAAGCCTTTCAATTGTTAATACCATTGAAGTGTATAAAGACGAATCGATTCTTTAACATTTCGTTTGACAAGTGAAATATCGATGAAGGGGCTTTAAAATATGGACGCTCCTAAACAAAGAATGTTCGAAGTCCCAGATTAAAAATTATGTTAGAAGTGGTTTGCAATAATTGGACTTATTTGTTATTTCATATATAACATTATTATTTCTTATATAAGCATGGATTTAAAAAAAAAAAATTATACTACGCTTGTAATTTTTTGTAAACTACATATATGTAACACGGGTACAAAAACACGGTCTTTTTTCGAATTCGTGTAAAATGCTTAGGCTCGCAGTGTAGCACTCGGTTCTTCGGTCTAGGTTCAGACATACAAGTGTCAACAGGAAATATGAGTCACATTATCCTTTTAATTCATTAATTTAAGCCTGTGCCTGTCATATATACAATTAATGCTTAACACGCAAGTATAAATAAGAGCTTGTTAATGCCATAACAATCTTCTTTTTGTCTATGTCAATCTTTTTTTTGTCTATGGCCTTCTATCCTTTTAAGAGGAAGATTTGTTTTTATTCTATCATGTTGCTTGAATGTGATTAGTTGCATTCGTGTAGTTATGGCTGATTTCCATTCAACGTAAACAGAGTTTCTCACAATGTTCTTATTAATGGCATATACATTTCATTAAATATTATTAACACAATTTATAATGTTGCTTGACTCTGGCTGAACCGAATAAGATTGTCATGCCCAACACAAAACTTGACTCACGATTATTAGACATAATAATAGCAAGAATAGACATAATAACAACAATAATAAAATAACAAATATAAATAATAGTTGATTATATCAACGAAATAGCGCGTGATTGGTGCTATTCCCTATCATATACTGTTCTTAGATTTCAACTAGACTCTCAAAGTGGGGTAGCACCTTGATTTATCGGCCTTGAATTTCCCGTCGTAACGTCCAACCAACTTTGCTAATTAAGAGAAAGATTAATTTCCTTTCCTTTAAACAATTTCCCGAAAAAGTAACAAATTCAATCTTTTTTAATTCATAATGTTAAGTCAATTTGACAATCTTAATTAAAGCCCTCGGATTATGAAAGGAAAGTTGATTTCTAAATAAATTTTGTAGAAATTAAAAAAAACACCGTTTTTATACATTAAGCCAATATAATATAGCCAACAACTTTTCATATTTGTTTACCTAAAATGGCAGCTTTTCTGGATAGCGAGAATACTGCGCAAGAAGTTTTATATTGCTCATACGTGTAATGCATACACAGGTTCACTCACTACTATATCACTCTTATAATCCGATAGTGCAATAATCTGACGAGACAGGAAAGAGTAGAAGGCGTCGGACCAACGGCTTCACAAGCTGTCTAAAGCATGAGAGTTTTAGTACTATCAAATTCGAAACTTCAGGTTGCTACTCATTTTTTTTAAAAGGCAAACTCAATAACTTATTAACTCAACCTAGTTTCAACCCAGACCCACTAGACTAATGAGGTAGTCAAACTTAGTTTGTTACATACATGATAAGCTATTAAGACAGAACACAGTATAGTTTAAAGGTAAATATAATCGTGAATTATTGCAACAAAATAAAAAAATTATAAAATTTATAGGTAATACAATAAAATCCAATATTAAAACTATTTGCATGCTGAGTGTAACGTGAGTTAATTCAACCGTAAAGTCGGAAACAGAAATTTCATCACGCCAGCCACGACCATGAACACGTTAATGTGTACGAACGACATGCTATAAAATTGAATAAAACCAATATAAAATCCTTACGAATTATTTTATTACGTTAAAAAAGAATAAAAATATAGTTTCCATACAACGCTTCATTTTTAAATAAAATATTGTGTACTAGTTCAAAATTGGAGTTTTATAATTATGTTACATTTTGTACGTAACAAGCATTAAGTGACTTTGTCTTCATAAAATTAAAAAATTTATTTATTTATTTATGAGATCACCAACAAAGTACACAAAAAAAAAACATAATAGCATATAGTTGATAAAATAAAAAAAGAAGTGGTACCTCAATTACAAGTGATAACTACATGAACAATAAGGCAAACATTCAAATTATATAAATAAATGCAATATATGTATATTGCATTTTACACGTGACATTTCTTTAAATTTCGAATCACTTTTGATTCCTCATGTTGTAGGATTAAATAGGATTAATGTAAAGCTTATTTACTGTAAGAATATATATGAAGCAACAAAAAGTCTACTGACTTAACTCAACTGCGTAACTCAGTTACGTTTATATATAAATTACATTAGTATAAGTTAAGTATGGATAACATCGAAAACCTACTCCACGCATTTTTATCAAGTCGTCTTTGGTAATGTTTATTTATGTATAATTTAACATGTATGACTAACTACTTTTAATTAGTATCCTAAAAAATTCGAAAGTTCAAACGAGTCGGACTTGGATCGTGTTGTAGATTAATGTGATACAGAGCCCGCATCAATTCATAATTTATCAAAATCTTAGTTTGAGTCTTATGTAGACTCCACTGTAATATGTATATACTACTAGTAATGTAACTACTTCCAATTGCAACTATCTATACATCTTGTAGTGTAATCTATGTGTTCCTTGTTTGATAAAATCAATCAGTTAGTATAACATCTTATGTGATCTAGAATCCAAGTTCAATGGTCAGTCCTGAAATTTATTTATAACAACATAAAATATTTGATAACAACTTAAAAACTTTCTTCTTATAACTTAGGATAATATTTTGAAGCCTAAGGTCTGCTTCACGTGAATATATAACGAGTGGGATATTTATTACCTTTACCCTTAATTTTTTTTAAACCAAACATACCAGTTTATATAATTTAACATATCGCCATGACAAATAGTATATATATATGGTTGTATAAATAACGTCTAACGAGTGGTATTAGACTTAAATGTAAATCATGTTCTATGTATACATGTATAATTAAGGCTGTGTGTGAAATTTTTTTTAAATGTATAAATTTTTTAGAATAGCAAGGTATATATAGGCCACATTATGGTAAGTGGTCATCAACGCCCATAGACATTGTCATTGTATGAAATGTTAACCATCGCTTACATCACCAATGCGCCACCAACCTTGAGAAGTAAGATGTTATGTTCCCCTGTGATAATTACACTGGCTTACTTACCCTTCAAACCAGAACACAACAATACAAAGTACTGCTGTTTTGCAGTAGAATATCTGATGAGTGTATATATATATATATATATATATATATATATATATATATATATATATACCACCCACTCACCACCCACCAGTACCACCCACCAGTACATATGTACTATATTATAAGAAATTTTCTAACGCAACAAGCGATTTTTTTGCATATTTTTAGTGAGTTTACCCACTTCTCATACCGTAATACGTCGCATCAATTTAATCCGTTCTTTTCAAAATATTTAAAGACCTTCAAAACTGCTGGTAAATAATAATATAACAAGAGTTAGGTGGAATTGAATATTTTAATGACAATTAAAGGCATAGTAATATAAAATATAATTTATTTATCGAAATAAATACATTATTTTTATTGATATATTTTGTAAGATCCAAAAGTACTTACTTGTCATATACTTGTCACATAGTCTAAATATATTGTGTTGTAGTTTTGCCAACGCTTGCAACTTATTCTTCTTCGAGTGCCACTCCGACTAGCGAAGGTTGGCAGTTAGCTTTAAATACTCCTTCTTGTTCTTCGCGAGGCGAAAGAGTTCGGCAGCACTCGCGATTCCCGTCCATTCACGGATGTTGCACAGCCAAGACTTTTTTCTGTGCCCAACAGCTCTCCTTCCGGCAACTTTTCCCATCATAATGAGTTGCAAAAGTTCATATCTTTCATGCCTAAGCACGTGTCCGAGATATGCAACTTTTCTCTTCTTGACAGTCTCCAAAAGTTGCCGTTTTTGGTTGACGCGTCGCAGAACTTCCACGTTCGAGACCTTTTGAGTCCAACTAATGGCCAACATACGTCTATATGCCCACATCTCGAAAGCTTCTATACGTTTTTGGAGGTCTTTTTTAATTGTCTACGCCTCGCATCCGTAGAGAAGTATAGGCCAGATGTAACAATGTAGGAGTCGTATGCGCACAGGGATCTTAAGTCTGCGATGCTTGCAACAAGGAATCTTATTAACTACGTTGATAAAATAATGCTATTTACTTCAAAATTCATTCATCGTATTATATCATTAGCTTTATTTTTTTTAAATCAAATAATTATTTTTACCTAATATGAATAAAAAATCGAATGAATTATTATTCATCTTACGCACAATATTTTCTTAGCTTAATTAAATAATGTGATAAATACTACATGGGATGTTATGTCCCATCTTATTGTAATTATACTTCATTCACTCTTCAAATGGATCGATTACTTAACAAGTAGCTGGAACCTACCCTAGCGAGGCTTCACAATGACACCAGCAAGTAAATTTATTTTTACATGTTTAATTCAAAGCATATAACAAAACTTCATTACATTTGAAGTAATTAAGTAACTTTTCAATAACAAATAATGACGTTAGGGTTCCCTGATACCTAATAATGCTATAAGGGGGAATTATTATCACGCCATAAACTCATTTGCTACCACGTCTATAATCTTGGCTCCGAGTAGTTAGTTTCTCATTAAGCGTTGCGTTTGGGTATAGGGGAACGAAATAAGAAAATTACGTTAAAAATTGAAGGTTCCTATTACATTGAAGGCAACGAAGAAATACGAAACGGGCGTTTAACTATGTCATCAGTGTAGAGCAAACAGTTACGAAGTTTCGTCTCGAATAGAATATAGTTTATTCCTTACGCATTATAAGAAGCATTGCTAGCGTGTTACTTGCACGGAATTAATATAGGCTTAGCGCGTTAATGAACCACGAAGCTTCTCGAATGAACGTATTTGATTTACATACATGTGCAATTGTAATTTATATTTATCGCTACGTATTACTGTTTCGGTAACGGCTTAATGAATTCATTTACTTACGAGGCAATAAGTATAATTCGTTTATGGAATTGAAATTCGAATCAAATAACAACATTGGTTTCTAAATATTCGATTATGAAACTAATTAATTAATTAGGGAATGGCATTTAGTATGCGAATAGCTTGTTGAATATATTTTATTGTATTTAAGAATGTTATCATAAAACAATTCGAGTGCCATGAAACTTTAGAAATTATTTGCTCATTTTGCGTTTTGATCGGAGGTCTTATTTGATAAAAGTTTGCCAACGGACTATGTGTTCAACTTCACAGGAATTTATTTCTGTGCCACTGACTGCAATATTCGAGGCAACTAGATGAAATTACTGAGAATATTTTTTTCCATGCAAAAGTTTTAAACAAATTTATTTTCCATTTTAACTTTTACCTTTATATCTAACTATTGGAAATATCTGAGGTAAATTTTAATTCATTCTTTGAAATGACGTATATTATAGAGCGCTGTGACAATAACAGTTTTTTTTATATATTTGCCGGGAAGGCTTTAACTTTAAATTATTACTATAATTTACACCACTATCTATTACGTTATTAATAAAACATAAAAAATAAGTTTTTCTTTAATATAAAGTAAGCACTTAAAGCTTTAAAAGCTTTAGGCTTAAATTGCTAAATTAAAAAAAAAACTTACTAAGGATTACCCCTATTTTTGCTACACAAGATTACTATTGGAATACGATTTCCGTTTTATAAATGGATTCAGTTGCTTTATTTTTCGTAAACGCAAACGATGGACTCGAACGCCACACGCACATCGAATTTAGATCAACTCTGGCCCCGTTTTCCTCTTGATGGAATTTTGATGTCGTCCTAGTAGCCAGTGCTTGTTCTGAGTACATTTTGTAGTATCGAAAACGCCAATGTGCAAATCTTTATATTTACTTCCTTTATATTTTCGCTATTTGAAATGAAATTACTAACGATACCGATGTTTGTGAACACTTTTATTATATAGATTTGTTTAGTGTGTATTAACTGCTAAAATTCTTTTCAGTCAGAGGTAACGTTGTACAAATAGGTAGGCTATCACTACCTTATAGGCAGTAGGGCCACCACGGCATGAGGGTAAGTTAGTAGTGACGCTGGCTCAATTATTCTTAAAACCGGACACAACAATACTAACAATTGCTGTTTGGCTCTAGATAATGTAAAGAGTGGTTTATAGTAGATACACAGGCGGGCTTGCACAAAGCCCTACCATTAAGTAAAATAATATAAACATAAATACAAGAAAATCAAGGACAATTAAAAAATATACAAAAGGGGTAAAGTGACAGATCTAACATATATTGTATCTAAAATCATATATTTATAAGCAGCAGCGGTATTTCGTATTTTATAAGAACTTATCAATCGTATTTAACTACTGAAATCTTGAAAATTGATTAACGGTGACACATTGTTTCAATGTGTTTGTCCTTTAAATATTATTATCATTACAATTAATATCGCATATCTCTAAACTTTCACTAACATGTTCTGCGGCATTCTTGACTTTATTTTTTATTTTAAATAACTCTACTGATCTTAAATAAAACTAATTACAAAAAATGGTATAAAAACCTTCTAAAATACCAAGCAACTACCAATTTCATAGTGGTCAAACAGCTCACTCACATCATCATCATCATCACCCTTTTCGCGTCCACTGCTGGACATAGGTCTCTTCAATGGCACGCCACTAAGCTCGATTTTCAGCTCTAAATCTCCAACCGCTGCCAGCCACCTTGCGTATATCGTCACTCCACCTAGCTGGAGGGCGTCCTACGCTACGTTTGCCAAGGCGTGGTCTCCTCTCTAGAACGCGTCTACTCCAACGGTCGTCGGTTCTGCGACATATGTGTCCAGCCCACTGCCACTTCAGCTTACTAATCCTTTGGGCTATGTCGATAACCTTGGTTCTCTGTCGGATCACCACATTTGGGATTCGATACTTCAGAGAAACTCCGAGCATAGCCCGCTCCATAGCTCGCTGAGCGACCTTAAAATGGTGGACCAAACGCACTGTCAGTGTCCGGTTCCGTTGATCATAACCGGTAAGACGCACTCGTTGAAGACTTTTGTCTTCAAGCATTGCGGTATTCGTGACTTGACCGAGTTTTCTATACGCTGCCCAGCCCAGCCGACCCAACTGCAAAGTTTGCCCAAGGTACACATACTCTATTCATCTCAAAAATTATATTATTTTGTATCTAAGTCGAGATGGTCTAGTGGTTAGAACGCGTGAATCTTAACCGATGATCATGGGTTCAAACCCGGGCAAGAACCACTGAATTTTCATGTCCTTAATTTGTGTTTTTAATCATCTCATCTCTATCAGCTCGTGCTTGACGGTGAAAGAAAACATCGTGAGGAAACCTGCATGTGTCTAATTTCATTGAAATTATGTCACACGCATTGGAGCAGCATGGTGGAATAAGCTCCAAACCTTCTCCTCAGAAAGGGAGAGAGGCCTTAGCCTAGCAGTGGGACATTAACAGGCCCTTACTGTACTCTACTGTACTGTGTATATCTATATTATGAGGTTGTTTCAAATAATAACATAATTAAAACGCCGAAAACAACTTTATCATTTCAAACAAAAAGCTACTGATTTGAAAATACTAACTGTTTTTACACAATTAAAATAATTGTATTATCGTTCTGTACAGTCACGAACACTAAAGGGGTTAAGAAAGATATTTCAAATGTCGAGATAACTGTTCCGCGAAGTTTGCAGTTCACTAACAAGCTCTGAACAAACTAGAGCATTACGAACGAACATTTCGATTGGTAACTATTTGTACCTACGTGTTTCATTAAAAGTATTTAAATATTTGGTCGTTAAATATAAGTAGAGCTTCATAGTTATGTACTTATCTTCTATATATAAATAGGCAAACTCAAAACTGTCCAGTACCATTTTTCCTCTGTTTGCAAATTATTTTCTTTTTTTTTTCGTGTTTGGTATCTATTGACGAGCTTAACTGTTATTTAAACACTAAAAGTAGAAAGAAGTGTTCAAAATAGGCAAATTCATATATTTTCAAAAAGTTGCAATCAAGTAAATATATATCAACATAGATATACCTAGTAATTTTGACTGGTGGTAGGGCTTTGTGCAAGCTCGTCTGGGTAGGTACCACCCACTCATCAGATATTCTACCGCAAAACAGCAATACTTGATATTGTTGTGTTCCGGTTTGAAGGGTGAGTGAGCCAGTGTAATTACAGGCACAAGGGACATAAAATCTTAGTTCCCAAGGTTGGTGGCGCATTGGATATGTAAGCGATGGTTGACATTTCTTACAATGCTAATGTCTAAGAGCGTTGGTGACCACTTACCATCAGGTGGCCCATATGCTCGTCCGCCTTCCTATTCTATAAAAAAAAAAAAAAAAATAATTCAAAGAGTTATTTCATTATGAGTGCTTGCTTATTATGAAGCAGCATGACATTAGGGTTAAAATCTTTTGACGTCTTAGTGTCCAGCTGATTTTCTTGAAGAGGTGTTAGTTGTCTTCGTTGAATTCTCGCTTACCATAATCATCATCATCTCTATAACTGATCGCCATTTTATCTGTAATCCAGAGGCACCTTGGTAGTTGCCATTTGTGCCCTCTATTTAAATAATTTAACATGTTTATAATAAAGCTGCGTTGCACATTATTTTATAAGATAAGGTCCTACAGACCGATTTTGGCCACGGCGGCCAATCTCAAGAGCACAAACACAGGTGCACTCTCTATTTCCTAGCTCTCGTAATCCGATGGGACCGCAATCCGACGTGACCAGAAAGAGTTCAGGCGCAGGACCAACGGCTTTACGTGCTTTCCGAGGCACGGGAGTGTACACACTTCCAAGTTCCAGACCCCGGACGGCTACTGAGAATTTTCTGAAAGGAAAACCCAATAAATTTTTAAAGGCCCCACCTGGGAATTGAACCCAGGACCTCCGGGTCAGCGGCCTATATCTCGCCACTAGACTAACGAGGCAGTCATTTATACCGAATACTTTTAATAGTAATCATTTAGTCAGTTCAGTCTATAATAATTTAAAATAAATATGAATTGAATTAAATTTTAAATTCATTATATATTCATAAAATTAACTTCAACAGCGCTGGTCGAGTGTGATACTTAGGTTTGAAAAGTGAGGATTGATTATCGAAAGTTTTTTGCAGTTTTAAGTGGAAAAAAACGAGCTATAAGCGTGCTATTACATTCAATGCGGTTCATTCGATGCCTCGCTAGCACCTAATTACTAAATAGCTTAATGGTGGAAAGACCTCATTAGCGCTGAGTGGATAGCGCTTAGAAAGACATTCTGCTATTGACACTAGTTATATACAAATGCTGAGCATAAAATATAATTTTTAATTAATATGTTTTATATAGGTCAGAACGTTATAAAATCTATGTACCCTACGTGA
The DNA here is from genome assembly GCF_905147045.1 of Nymphalis io. Classification (NCBI taxonomy): domain Eukaryota; kingdom Metazoa; phylum Arthropoda; class Insecta; order Lepidoptera; family Nymphalidae; genus Nymphalis; species Nymphalis io. The sequence goes on along the minus strand of NC_065902.1, from coordinate 6,980,757 downwards.
AACATTAAAAGTTTTATTTTTTATAGTATTACATTTTCTGTTTTTATATATAATTTTTATCTGTGTTTTTTTTCAATCAATTTAATAATCGTGGAAAAGAAAATTATTCGCATAGCCTTTATGTGTTTTTTAGTATTATAGCTTACTTTTTATATTGATTTAATAGGAAAGCTATTATATATTTGATATGCCCGTCCAGTGCATATCAAATAAAATCTAAACATAATTTATTTTAGGATTCCATACAAACATCTTCAAGAAATATAAAGTATTGAGGTTTCCGTTAGGCAAACTGATAATGAGCCCAGTGGAAATTGTGTTTATAATTCATCTATTGCTATGAAAGAAAATATCTCGAGAAAACCTGCAAATGTCGGAAAGTCTGCCACATGTGTGCATTGGAGTAGCTTTGTGGAGCATGCTCTAAAACCTTTGTAAAAGAGGAGCCCTTAGCGCAGCAATGATATTTAAAGGCAGTTAGTATATTACTTTTAAATCACCATTTTACAAAATTACATTAATAAGTTACCACGGGTTCGGAATGCAGATTCTATCGACAAGAACCGAAAACAAGGCCAGTATTTACTCGTTTTCGACACTTGAAAATGACGCAGATATGTTAATTAAATACACTTAAATTCTTATTTATTCAGCATGAAAATCAACGAATGCGAACTTTTGATTTATTTTATGAATTAATTTAATTTACGAAAATAATTTGAAGAATACGTTTTATTCGGTATCTTTTTTTACAAAATATTATATTGATTAATTGACAAAGCTGTAAGTATATGTACTCTGTATAGCATGTACATCATGCTATAGAAGCAATCACCTTGCCTAAGAATGAATAATTTTATTTTGCAGTTTTGTTTTTTATTATCGTTTTTACAGAATATGTATTTTACTCTTCTAGATATCATCTAGCATTGCGCGTACGAATGAAAGTCACCGGTGGTATTACTTTACATTAACTTTTATTACTGTAATCGGATAAGCGAACTAGTGTTTATATATGGTCTGCGGTGCATTTCCATTGTAAATAATTATAAATATTACTAATGTGCAGTGAAAACTTATCATGAGATGGCCATTTTGCTGTACATATAATTTCTTATTTGAAATAAAAGAGGAATAAAATAAGACATTAAATAAAAACATATTATATATAAGCATTTTCCGACTAATAAATTCCGTATTCAATGTGCTGTCTATAAAAAATAAATATCCGTTTGAAGAGTTTGTTTGGAGCTTATTCCAGTAGGCTACTTCAGCAAGAGTTGGTGGAATTACATGAGACAGATTTTTATCTAACACATTTTTTCACGGTGTTCTCAATCACTATCGAGAAAAAAATAAAATTTAAGTTAAGATACATTGGCCCTTCTTGGCTCCAATCAAAGTAATCAAATTGAATTATGTATTAAAGCTTTTATTATTCAAATATTATGAGAATGAGCTAATTGATTGAATATTTTAACCATTGTAAATTGTTCTCGACGTAAATAAATTTATTTGATTAATTCGAAGCAATATCATCCATTATCCGCAATAAGTATGAGTCAAATTTGGTATTTGGGGCAACTTTGGTCCGATTACTGTAGTCAACCAATGATTTGTTTTACATACGGGTGGTAGTCTTTTAAGAGTCGTAATTCAAACGATACACTTAGGTGATTTCTGCCTTCGCAGGAACCAACATGGATCAAATATTTTTTCTTCGTATTTCAGTTTTTCAAAATAAACGTTTATTATACACTTCTATACATGCAAAGCCCGGATCGCTAGCTGGTATTTATACAATTAAGCTTTAAATATTAATCCAAGTTTTCATAAAATGAACGAACTGATAACGAAGGTATTTGAAAATCATATTGTATTGTAACTTTGTTTGAAATTGCGAGTTGAATTTATTCAAGGCTGTGATTTGAATTCTTTAACGATGGTATTCAAATTCTGATGATATAAATTAAGGGAGATAATATAATTATTTTTTATTTAAAAATGTGATACTTTATCCTTTCCTTTTTCTTTTCTTTTTTAATTCTTTGATAGATTATAAGACCACAAAAATAGAAAACTTTACTTTACTTTACTTATATTTTAGCTTTAATTATATAATTAACTAGTTACCTGTCCCGGCTTCACACGGTTAAAATGTTTGCCTGTTTCCATTTGCAAACAAAGACTTTTATACAACGTCGAAACTTTAATTTCTTGATATTCAAATTTTCAAAAAAAAATTCATGAATAAAATTTAAGCATTTTTATGTTATACGATAAACATATTTTCGAAATTTTAGCTACCTATACTCTATAGTTTTGGATTATATAGTTAATATTATTTAATTAATTAATTATTGGTAGATATAACGTATTTACATATACGATATAACCTCTTTATCTATACCACTTAATTTAAATAAACCAGATGAATCATTAGAAAGTAATGTTTAAGAAATATTCCATTTTATTACTGAAAATTTCAAATTATTAAACAAATTTGAATAATAAGTATAGCTTATTTTACAGTGCTTGTTACACAAAGCAACTCATATACAATGTATACGTATGATATAAAATTAAAGGTGACCATTCAGGTAATAGGAATGTTTTGGTCTTGCGTACTGTTAGCCTCGCTGGAGATCACGTAACGTTTTCATAGCACTGGAAAATTTCATATATTACTGAATTCATTGTTGAAACAGCGAAAAGGAGATGGTATGCTTTAGAATTTTTATCTTTTTAACTTGAAAAATCTTTTAACATATACAATCAATGTATTTTTTATCTATATACATATGTGGATATAAGCGAAATACCACTCATCACGAGATCCCCTAAATCAAGCGCTCGATTGACTTGAAATTTGTCACAGTTACTCCCTCCCCGACGAAGACGCTCACTAAGAACGGTTTTTACGCAAATCCTATACAATAAACATTTTTATTTACCCGTGCGAAGCCTGGACGATTAGCTAATAGTATATGTAAGCGGACTGGTCACTTGATGGTAACCACCACAGCCATAGAGATTGGCGCTGTATGAAATATTAAATATTACTTACAACACCAGCCTTGATCTTGATGCAGTTTTATTTTTTTAAATTATGTATTAACGAGTTTTTCCGTCACTCCTTTGATTTTTGGCAGCAATACTGGTAGACAATATATGTTTGTAGCTCTGGGTGCTTAGCCTCACTGGCTGTATGCTTATCTTTACTTGTTTGGACAGACTAACCTTGTATCTATGCTTATATATTACAAGAAGCATGATTCTAGCAGTAATCTCGTAACAACGAGTGTAAATTCGGGAAAAATAATTTTTAAAGTTTGATCGCGGTTAACCCTGCCTATCCATTACATACTTACAAAATAAACATTTCGTATTTATACGTATTGATATAAATTTCCTACATGGTATCAAGCATATGTTTAATATGCAATTTATCATTACACGACACACATTTGTTCAACGCGTGTACAATTTTATATTTTGTAATAACGCCTTTACGACACATTTGATGGATTATACTGGAAATGATAAGCTTAAAAATTATCCACGTAGTTTCATTGCAAATAAAATAAAGCTTCATAACCGACACGCGCGGCTGTATGAAATCAATATTCGAATGGATCGGTAAATTATTTTAATGACTACGATACGAACATGGAAAACATTTAACTTGTTCGTAACCCAGTTAAAGGCGTAAGTCCTCAGGTATATTTTATGTTAATATTTAAAACACAAGGTACTCGAGATTGATTTCATGTTCTGATTTTTATTTACATAAATATAACGAATTTACTTTATTCAAATTAAATTTGTATTATCAATTTTATTTGTACTCTCCAAACACGAAGCAACTTGGTGATATATTGTTGGCGGAAAGTAAAAATTGCTCTTCAATCACTTTTTCAAATATCATCTCTTACTATGGATTTTCACTGAATATTTAGCAAAGCGCCAAATATTATAGGAAATGTACGATAGCTTATTACGAACTAAATATTTAAGACTGCTTACAAAGAATAGACATTTCAACGTTGCATACATTGAAATATCTATTCTTTGTAATGACAGTTTTCCTATAGTACGTAAACGCCAATTGTAGGAAAATATGAAAAATATTTACAAAATTTCAACTCAATTGGATGAATGTTACAAAAACGCAGATGGGGACCAAAGTTAAAAATAATTACGTTTATATATTTAACCACTACTAAAATTTGTAATATTTTTTAGTAAAAATATGTGCGGTAAATATTGTTGATTATGATTTAGGCAGTCAACCGAACTCCGAATACGAATAGTTGTCTAATATTCGTGTCAACTCGTCTGATAATAACGTGATGTACCTAAAATTTTTATCTCGATCTTACAGCGATGTTATCGTTTATTTCTTCACTATTCCGGTCGCAAAACGTACTTATCTTTTGGCAACACTGTTGAAAAGTTAAAACAAAATCGCGTCCCTATAAAATCGGGCACCCGCTGAGAAATTCGAAACTTACACATTCTATGTCCGTGTTTTATCGAATTTACACATTTCAAAAATCCAATCGCCGCTCGTGAACGAAAAATGTCACTGCAAAATAGGACTTCATAATACAAGTGGAACGTGGCCTGGGCAATATGCTGACGTCGCCACTATACGGAATACTCGAAACTCGATTTTCACCGTTCCGGCAAAATAAGTAGTCTACCGCGGTGGCATTCAGGAAAGCGTTTTATTGTTTCAATTCTGTTACGTTACACTAAGGGTATTGATGATAGTTTGATAGAACATTGATTAAAAATATATTTTGTAATACTCTTTATCTACATTATTTAAACATTGAAGGTACTGAATTATTATAACCATATTCCTTTATTAGTAAATAAAGTCGTTTATAAAAAACTGAGTGAAAGATATTAAAATACTCTTTGGTTTCGGCAACAATTTTGTAGTAGATGTTTTAATAAAAACCCATTTATTTGATGCGTTTGCATTTATTTTTAAAATCAATTTAATCTTTTTTAAAAGTGATAAAACGGTATAACCTGTGACAGATTGAAAAAAAAACTGAGTAATAAAAATCGCTCGAAATCGATACTCAAATTCATAATATTATATATTTTATTGACAACCAGATATAACTTTCCTTATGGTTTACCAATAAAAATGTAGGATGACTTCGATATTTGATATATACTTACGATATTTGAATACATCCCGGCTATTGTTATCCCGCCTTTTCGTAGAATCTCTATAGAAAAAAAACGCAATTTTAGTCACAACAAATATTGGCGTGTTAAATCAAATGTTTGGAAGTTTAAAATTGAATTCTATGCTATATTTTCGTTGAGTGCTTAAATATTTTATCGGTCAATATAACGCATGGGTATTTTAAATGAAAGTACTACTAACTTAGTAAAACTAACTTTTGGAATTGCTACTATACTAATATTAGTTTACCTACTGCCACGTTGGTGTAGTGGCTAAAGCATGTATGTGGTATCTTGAGGCACGTTCAAATTTCGGGTCAGGCCAATAAAAAAATCAATTTAGTTATTTCAGTTATTTTGTCAAGAAATTGTCAATAGTAGTCCGGAGTTTAGAAGTTGGCATTATATTCATTAACGTGTTTTGAAAAATATGAAGCTTGGGTGAGTTAATGTTTTCCAAACATTACATCATTATAAGAGTAAGTGAATAGAAAGTACACTTGAGTGTGTATGTGTGTGTTTTTATTGCATGAGTTAGGCATACTAACAAGTGGGTCACCTGATGGTAAGTGGTCGACACCGCCTATAGTCATTAGCGATGTAAGAAATATTAACCATCCCTTCCATCGCTAATGCGACAACCTTGAAAACTAAGATGTTATGTCCCTCGTGCAAATAGTTACATGTACATGGCTAGCTTACCCTAAAGGTTGAGTGAGCCAATGTACTATGAGGCTTGAAAGCCGGAATTCAACAATACTTAGTATTGCTGTTTGGTGGTAGAATATCTGATAAGTGCGCGCACCTACCCGGCTTGCACAAAGCCTTATTACCGAAAATTGGCTGCTGTGGCCGAAATCAGGAATACATTGTGATAACTTTGCATTTTAATAAAGAAAGTTGGAAATATTCCACTATTTACTTTTATAATTATAATTAAAATCATAGAAAAATATCTTTAAAAGGTATATGCACATAAATTTAACTGTAACATTGTAATAATGTATATGTTAAAAAAATTATTTTATTATAAAATATAATAAAAATTTAATAATTGGGGATCGTTACCGATATTTCAATGTTATATGTTTTAATGTTGCAAATTTTGGAATATTTTCGTTGCTTTATTGAATGTTTTTATTAGGCAAATGTATGGATCATTGCTAAGTAAACTCAATCGGAACTAACATTTTATTAAATTTAATATATATTGATTGTATGTTTATGTTTATAATTCATCATGTGTGGCGATGAGGGAAAATGTCGTGAGGATAGCTATATATTTTGTTAGATAAAATTCTACCACAAGTGCATTCACTAACGCACTGGAGTAGCGTAGTGGTATTTACGAGCTGTTACTTTTATATATGTTGGATTTAATAAATAACATATTACAAACACTTCATTTGTTTGTGAAACAAATCAATAAAATTGTTTCACATTGATGTTTTCAAGTTATTTATTCACCGTATTTTGTAAATAAGCAGCTTTGTAATGGTTGTAACGAAGGGAAATAAACATTTATTCGATATTAACACGAGAACATTACCCTTGTAAATAAGTAACTGTTACGACGTTATTTTAGTGGCTTTCATTTCATTTATACGTGTGTTTTATATACATATAATATATGTCATGAAGGGCCGCGTTAAATAAAAAAGTAAGTAAAAATCAGTTAATGTCCTATTGTTGGACAAAGGACTAATATCTTATCGAGAATAAAGCTAAGAGCTTATTCAACGCTACTCATTTGCGGATTGGTTATTATTATACGTGACGCACTCTCATATTACAATGTTTTATTTTTATTTACAGTGTTTTCCTTTACGGGCAATAGATGTTTTTTTTTATAGAATAGGAAGGCGGACGAGCATATGGGCCACCTGCTGGTAAGTGGTCACTAACGCCCTTAGACATTGGCATTGTAAGAAATGTCAACCATCGCTAACGTATCCAACGCGACACCAACCTTGGGAACTAAGATTATATGTCCCTTGTGCCTGTAATTACACTGGCTTACTCACCCTTCAAACCGGAACACAACAACATCAAGTACTGCTGATTTGCGGTAGAATATCTGATGAGTGGTACCTACCACTGGCGGACTTTGTGCAAGCTCGTCTGGGTATGAACTATAAACTGAAAATATTATTATTATTCTTTGTATGTACTAAAAAAAATTGCTTAAAATTAAATATAATAACTAATAATATCCAGCCTAGTAGATCATGACTTTAAAGCCAGGCAAGCACCAATGACTTTTCATGACCTTGTGTTTATTTAAATAATTCATATTGTATTTGGTAGTGGAGAAAACTTCGTTAAATAATATATATATGTCGGATACATTTCTGCTAAATAAGTACCCACAAAACGAAACTAGATCAGCGTAGTGGAATAAGCTCCAATCCTTTTATTTAAGACTTGACGTATCCCTTAGCCTAGCAGTGAGACATAATCGGGTTTGTTACAATAACTTTTTTACTTTTATTAATGTATAGAAATGTAGAATTCTAGTAGAAACACTATTGGTACGATAATATTATAATTATATACATCACGACGCTTACAATTGTAATACGATACGATACTAATCATGATGCAGTATAATTAAACCTTAGCTGAAGTGAAATCAGATATCAGGTTATAATAGAGAGCAATGTCCTATCTAATACATTCATACCTCTGGTAATAAGAGATGAAACAAAATGGAATACTATATCTTAACATATAATCCGATTTTAACAAAAAATATTGAAACAATTTTAAAGTTTTTGTAAAAAACAAATAATTTTAGAAGATGAAAATCATTTAACGATACAATAATATTACAGTACAGTCTATGAATGTCCCACTGCTGGGCTAAGGGCTCCTCTCCCTTTTTGAGGAGAATGTTTGGAGCTTATTTCATCGATATTATTTGAGTCCACTTCTAACTAAAGGCCTCCTCTCCCTTTTTTGAGGAGAAGGTTTTCAGCTTATTCCACTACGCTACACCAATGCGGGTTGGTGGAATACACATGTGGTAGAATTTCGGTGAAATTAGACACATGCAGGTTTCCTCGCGATGTTTTCCTTCACTGACGAAATGAATTATAAACAGAAATTAAACACATGAAAATTCAGAGGTGCTGCCCGGTTTGAACCCACGTTCTTACCACTGGGCCATCTCAGCTTCCACTATCACTACAAAAATATTAATTTATTATAATAAATGTATTATAAATTTAGTATATATATATATATATATATATATATATATATATATATATATATACTAAATTTATATATATATATATATATATATATACTAAATTTATATATATATATATATATATATATATATTGAAATTTAAATCTGATACAATTTGTTGTTTATGTATGATGCCTGTGTGTAATATATATTATGTCTACGAATGGACAGATTCTAATACAGTTTAATTTTTGTAACATATGTTAATCATTTTATATCAACTATTTATATTAAATAATTTGTCGTGATCATGAGCTAACCACGACTGTCAATTCATCGAGTAATAACAAACAAACAATAACAGCTTATGAAAACAATAATATTCCATTCTTATTTTAGGTGATTTTTTTCTTTGCTTTTATAAGTAATCATGTTATTGCACTCGATATATAACAAAAACTATATTTACATAAAGTGTGTATAGTATATCAATTAATATGAGCGTAACAAGTAACAAATTCACTTGTTTTCCACCCTTAATAAACTTTAAGATGTGCCCAATTTTTTAAAATAAAAATATGCGCTACCTTTTTTTTCGCTGGAAGAACGCGTTACGCGTTTCCCCCGTGAGAACAGTGGGTATGTGGGACTCGCCGGTGTCCAGGTGTCAAGTGCGCCCCGAAGATCGGAATTCCCACTAAAAAACCAGAGGTGTCCTAACGAGGTGCGCCACGGGATCACTTTCGCATGCTACCGTGAAAAATGTGCGCCCCATCTATTAATGTATCAATTTCCATTTTATAAAATATTATATTAAAAATAAAGCCGAATGGATAATTTTTTTTTTTTGCTTTTTGAAGATGAAACATGGAAATTACATTTAAATAAAAAATATGATTAACATACATAAAGTAAAAAAAAACAAATTTTCTGTTCAAAACAAATTAGCCCCCGAAATATCTTAATAGAAATCAGAATGAAATTATATACACCGACGGGAAAATGTAAAATAAATACTTTGATCATTCGAAACGAGTTATTCGATATTTTATACACACGTCAATACTTGTAATACTTACATATACATATAATGAATTGAAATTCTGCTTTGACATAAATTATTACCCAGATTTGTTTAAAAATATAATATATATTAATTGAATATTTTAAATTACAACGACAGCCACTGGGTCATTGTGACCCTGGCCCTTCGGGCCAAATATAAAATGACACGAAGCAAGAATAACTTGCCGGTGAGGAAAGTCCGGGTAAAGGTGCAACCCTTGGGCCAGTCAGGAAGAACCCTCTCTCTTTAAATTACATGTTTATCTTACAAGTTGCACCAATAGTTATGTTATTTTATATTTGAAATAGGCAGACAAGCTGGCAAATAGAATATCTGATGGTGTGGTCACCCTCCGCATAAAGATATTAGCACTTCAAAAGATTTTAACCATCTCTTGCATCGTCAATGCGCCACCAACTTTGGAACTAAGATGGTATGTCATTTGTGTCTGTAGTAACTCACAACAAAAGTAATGCTATTTGGCGGTAATATTATGTTATATATCTTATGGGCTTGGACAAATCCTGACTTGCTAGTGTATTTTTCGATTTATTATAAAAAAAAATATTTTTTTACTTACAACTATACCTGTTATTAAAAAACTTTTTGTGTTTGAGAGTTTTATATTCAGGTAAAGTAGACTTATAAGAATGATAATGACGAAAACAGGGGTGTAATTTCTGGGCGTAAAAAATATATTTTTCCAGTCAATAAATTCTAAATAGAAATAAATAAGTGAGAATGTTGGCAATGTTAGCTACGCAGCTTTTAGGAATACGTAAAATCGTTGTTTCTGAGTCTGATTTTTCATCGGTAGTGACGGACGTCTAATCGGACTATGGGCGTGATAGAGAATGTTAGGCGCATTATTATTTTTGCGGCTTGTACGGTGCTCAAACTCAGTATTTGGGAATGACACTTATATATAAAATAATAATTCTCTTGAATCAAATGGTCTAGTGGCTAGAATATGTCAATATGGACAGAAGTTTGCGAGTTCAAACTCTTTGCCAGCAGTGGGATATGAACGGACTATTATTTTTTTACTATACTACTAAAATATAATATTTAAAATAACAATAGTAGTTTTATACGATCTAAGAGTAAAAACAACTTTAATGAAGTGAATATAAAGTTTCTTAAGCTAAAATATTTTAACTAAATATATTATTACCACTATAAACGAATTAAAAAAGTTAATGAATGCTTGAACGCGAAGCTCTTATAAACGATCGCAGAGCATAAAGAAAACGCTAACAGTTAAGTTGAAGCTAAGAAACAAAGGAATAGTAAATATATGTCAAGCTCAGTGAATAATGAATGCACTTGTTTTAAGTTTATACTGCATAAAATGGAAGTATTGGTAAAATTTATCCTTAAAATGCTTCGAAATTGGGTTCCTACGTCAACATTATTGAATAAATGAATGGGTGTTTATTTCTCTTTTATTCTATATCTGTTAATTTTTAATGATTTTGTCTATGTTTTATGAATGCGTCTTATATATTATCTCCTCAGGGAAATAAATTAGAATTCTTATTTATACGTAAGCAATGTTCGTAAATTTACAACTGCTGAATAAAGGCTTTTTTAAGAAAACAGTTTCAGAGCTACTTCTGTTTCTCCGCTTGAATGCGGATTGGTGATATAAGATAAATAGGTAGGCTATTTAAATTTGCTTTTTTTATTTTTTCATTGACAGTAACTATTTGAAATAAAGAATTTATAGTTTCTAGAAATGTCGATGCTATATACATATATGGAATTCCGGAAATTGACGTCGGCAATGTCTTTCTAACTATCGGGCTGTCTTCAACTGTTAATTTTTTTGGAAAACCAGTACTAAATAAAATCACATTATAGACGTGGCTTCAATTTCATGTATCCTTTCCTTGGTCTAGTACCGCAGCGGACCGTGACACCACTCAGCATACGCTGGAGGCGTGCCCCGCGTGGAATGCGGAGAGGGAGATCCTGGTACGCGAAGTCGGGCATGATATGTCCCTGCGAGCAGTCGTATCGGCGATGCTCCACAGGAAATCGGCGTGGAGGGCCGTAGCCTCCTTCTGAGAGACCGTCATGTTCCAGAAGGAGACGGAGCGGGAACGGAAAAGGGCCAATCCTGCTCGGCGGAGATGACGTCGACGTCGTCTCGGCCCTCCCACCGCCCAGACGCCCGGGGCTTAAAAGATAGGGCGTAACCCTGGGGCCGTGGATGCTTGAGTTGGGGGCCTTGCGTGTCTTATTTCACGGATTAGATGGATCTGAGGAGGATGGCAGCCGGAATGGCCTTGCGCTGCCGTACGCACTAGCGAAGAGTGTGGGAGGGGGGGTGAGATTACCTTCGCCCCCTGAGGAGAGCTCCGCCAAGCCACGAGCGGAGCAAAGCACGGGAGAGGCCGCGGATGCGTTATATCAACACGATCCCGCAGCCTCTCCGATCCGTGCCGAGGACGGCCATCGCATTGGTTTGAGTGAGTAAGAATCCACAAAACCCAGTTCCTCCAGAGTCTGGAAGTTGGCAGTTTTTTTTTTTATATTCGCCGGGAGGGCAAATGACTCTACTCCACCTGATGGTAAGTGGTAGTAGAGTCCAAACGCGACGACGGCCAGTACAGACGGGAAAAACGTTCTGCACTAGCCGCCTTCGCCTTGCCGGCCCGCAAGATGCCTCTTCACGCCTCGTTTGAAGGAACCCGGGTTGTAAGAGGAGGGGAACACGTGAGCTGGTAAGGAATTCCATTTTTTGGAAGTGCGACAAAGAAAGGAGTTGCCAAATTTCTTTGTTCGCGATGGAATTGATGTCACAGTTAGGCGGTGACATCGAGAACCAGCTCGCGTGGACTTAAGAAGGAAGGGGGAAGCAGGAATTAGAGAGAATAATTCCTCAGAGCACTCGCCGTGATACAGTCGATAGAAAGCGCTCAGTGCTGCTACCTCACGACGCAATTGTAAAGGTTCAAGAGTGTTTGTGACCTTTACGTCGCCAATAATGCGTACGGCACGTCGCTGCAACCGGTCCAAGGCCTCAAGTAGGTACTTAGCGGAGCTATCCCAAAGGTGCGAGCAATATTCCACGCAAGACCGTACCTGTGTTTTGTACAGCAGGCACAGTTGTTGTGGCGTGAAAAAGCGCCGCACCTTGTTCAGAACTCCGAGTTCACAGCCTCGATGTAATCCCTTGGACTAAGGTCGCAGCGAACGTCAATCCCCAGCATGGCGATTTTGCTTTGCATCACCAGCGGAGTACCACAGAGGGAGGGAAGAGGGGAAAATGTTGACTTTTTCGCCGTGAGAGCGCATACCTGTGTTTTCTTGGCATTAAACTCAACAAGATTATCGAGCCCCATTTGGCGATGAGCTCTAACGTCCTATCGAGTTCAATGACAAGATTCTCCCGCCTCTCCTCAGTTTCCGCCCGCCCAGCCACTGCGCGTCCGTGGTATCCACCATGCACTGTACTATCATCTGCATAGCAATGTATGTTCCCAAGGGAGAGCATATCATTGATATGCAAAAGAAAGAGTGTGGGAGATAGCATAGATCCCTGGGGGACCCCAGCATTCACTACATAGAATTGTGAAGCGTAACCATCTACTAAAACACGAAGGCTACGCTTGTGTAGGAAGCTGGCAATCCAGGTGCATAGCTGAGCAGGCAGACCATATGCCGGTAGCTTGGAGAGAAGACTTTTGAGCCAGACCCTGTCGAAAGCCTTGGAGATATCGAGGCTGACAGCCAACGATTCTCCATCCTTGTCGATAGCTTCACCCCAGAGGTGTGTTACGTACGCTAAAAGATCACCTGTGGACCGTTTTGGTCGAAACCCGTACTGAAGATCATTAATTAGACAGTGATCTTCTAGGTAATGGATCAGTTGGTTGTTTAAAATCCGTTCCATCACCTTACAAAGTACTGAGGTGATAGCTATTGGCCGATAATTTGCCGGGTCAGACCGATCCCCTTTTTTGGGAACCGCTTGCACATTAGCTCTTCTCCAAGCCTCCGGCACACTTCCCGAAGAGAGAGAAAGTTGGAACAGGCGCGTTAACACAGGAGACAGCTCCGCTGCGCACTTCTTCAGCACTATGGCTGGTATTCCATCGGGACCGCTAGCTTTCCGTACATCAAGTGATTGCAGCTCCGCACGCACATCTCGTTGCCTGATTTTAATGTCAGGCATCGTATGGCCACATGCAGGTATTGTAGGTGGCAGTGCACTACAATCATCGATGACGGAATTGTCGGCAAAGAGTTTAGCCAGGAGATTAGCTTGCTCTTGCGGACTGTGAGCTAGCGATCCGTCCGGATTTCTGAGCGGTGGCAGCGAAGGTTGGCAGAAATTGTTTTGCACAGACTTGGTCAGACGCCAGAAGCTACGGGAGCCCCTAGGATGCGAAACAAGGTCATGACCAATCTGTACAATGCGCTGTGCATCCGCTCTCGTGTATGCCTTTCTACAGGACTTGGAATTTTTATTATAGTTTGCTTTCAGTGAGTCAATGTTAGATGCCCCACTAATACAGCCGTTGATCCACTTGCGATATGCCGCCTGCTTAGATGATACAGCATCGGCACATTCACGAGTGAACCAACGGTTACGCGTACTCCTACTGACGAGATCTGAGCTAGGAATGTAGTATTCCATTCCCAGCATGATCTCGCCAGCAACAGCAGCGGCACTAGCTGTCGGGTCATTCCCACTAAAGCAACGTTCCTTCCAAGGGACCGACGCATAGTAATCGCGCATACCGTCCCAATCCGCCGACTTATAGTGCCAAACGCGACGTTTGCATACCGCTAGTGGCGGCAGCTTGGCCTGTGGCACTCTGGTAGAAATAAGGCTGTGATCCGAAGAGCCAAGAGGAGCCTGAACCACAACCTGATATTCCACCGGGTGAGAAGTCAGCAGAAGGTCCAGTAGAGAAGGTGCTTGCCCATCAATGTCTGGGATCCTGGTGGGCTGATCAACCAGTTGGGTCAAGTCATGTGTGAGAGCAAAAGCATGAGCAGTCCTTCCAGCATGGTCAGTTTTGAGGGATTTCAACCAGGATTCGTGGTGAGCATTAAAATCCCCCAAAAACACCAATTCCGCGTTAGGAAATTGTTCTTGCGCAGCATCTACCACCCGACTAAGATGGTCAAATAATCGGCTTGTCTCCAAATCACCATTGTGGGATCTGTAGAGGCACACGTAGACTCGGCTCTGACGAACCAGGTCCACACGTACCACCAACATGGAGAAGGAGGGGTCCTCCAAGCAGCGCAGTCGGTGACAGCAAACATCCGTCCTGACGAACAAGCATACTCCGGCTTTCGCTTTGAAGGATTCTTCAAGCGTGTAGCCGGGATAATTAAGGTAGCTGGTATCGGCAGGACGGAGTATTTGTGTCTCCGTGAGAAAGTGTGTATACTCCCATGCATCGAAAAGCACGTAAAGCCATTGCTCTTGCGCCTGAACTCTTTCCGATCGTGCACTATAATATGTCCTGCGCAGTTGGCTAATCTCTCTTGAAATTGGCCGCCGTGGCTGTTGGTCTCGAGGACCTTATAATTTCATGTAAATAAATTAATACTAAAACGCTAATATCTAAAATGTTTTTAACAAAATTATGAACTTCCAAACAAAACTTTTAGCTACTACTTAAGCTCTTAAAAGTTGAGTTTACAAAAAAAAAACTGACAACTAACTTTTATTTATGAACAGAAGTCGAAGAAAGCATATTTCTAGTAATAATAAAAAAATTATGCGGTCGGGGGACCCCTCTCAGGAATGAAGTTCATTGCGATATTTTTTCGACTCAAACGTGTTTTAAAATGTAGATTTTAATTAATCATATTACTGTATTTTTGTCATACCAAAAAGCGCCTCCACCTCCTTTATTCAACTCTCTCTAATCAAAGATTAAGAAACAATATAAATTTATAAACTTTATTTAACATATTTAAGGAAAAAAGTAGATTATTATTAAAATAAAAAATAATAGCGAATTATAAATTATGTATGTAAAAAAATCAACTCACTAAGTTTATTTTTTCACAATTATACAGAACATAAGATAAAAGCTATCATTTTTAACTAATTTCACACATCAACCATATAAAATACTTAGGAGACAGTAATAAAGAAAAAGAGACGGGTAGGTATAACGCTAAATCGTTATGCAACATTTTCTACCATTTCACTCTACCGTAAGCCGCGTAAAAGAACTTCGTAACAAAAAAACTCATATCAGTTAAAAATAGTGTAAGAATTTTAAAAATAAGAAATAATAAAATACAAATCAATTAAGTTAGTACAAATTATTTATTAAATGGTATCGTGTTCAAGTTGCTAAGAATAATAAAAAAAGGATAAATCTTTATAACTTTATTAATATTTTTAAAGTATTTTATTTACTTTTTAAAAATTAACAAAATAAAGTATAATATAGTAACTATTTTTATCAAATACATTATTAGTAGATAACTAAAAATAGCTCCACTCACAACAATATTCGAGCGTTTAGTTTATTCTCCCGAATTACAGTGAACATCTCTCCCGGAAACAAAAAAGACAATTGCACATTGGAACAAAAGAAACGTGTCACTCAAATGTCCCACCAAATATTTGCAACGGCGCAGAAAAATGCTAGCATCAACCACAAACAGGTTTTGCTTCGGCTTAAAAATATCTATGTAACAATTCGAGATTACAATTTAGCTGTAAATATTGTCTTATATACAATACAAAATTAATGCTTATTTTTGTTGATATTTTATGCGTGCACTTATCGTGCGTATTGAGTTGTAATTTTTCGCTTACGCATACTACCGTGACATTGTTGGCCTACCTCTGTGGGCCTCCAATTCCTAGAGGGCGCCGTGTCCGATGGCGTGCAATACTCGTGGCAGGAGAGTATCACCTTTCGCTTTGCTATCCAGTGCAGGTACCTACAACCATACCTGGTAAAACCTTCGATAGCTGAATGTGAGTGTGCCGTGACTCCATTCCACTCAGCGACTCAAGTGGGGGTGAACTGCCTCCACTATCGGCAAGCATTTCCACAACGAAGAGGATCCCATGTTCTCCTCCCACCTGCAAATTAAAGGTCGCTTGGTTAAGAGTATCAGTTAAAAATACATAGAATTTATATTATTTTTTTTCAAATAATTATGTTTAAAAAGTAACAATCCAAAGAGGTGTTATGCTTGACAATTCAAAACTTTATGATATGCAGTGTTAAAATAAAATTATTAATTAGAATAACTACAAAAGACGACACCTGTATTGCACTTGTCTCTTTTATATTTTCAAGTGCGTGAAACATACGCTAATGATACTTGAGTGCTGTAGATGTTACGAAATGAGGTCTCAGCCTAGCGAAAATTATTTCACTGCTTTATAACGAGCTATGCAAATAAAATCGAGGGCGCAGCTTCGACGACCTGGAAAACAAAATACCTACCTAACTTTATAAACCCGAAGGCCGCCTTAGGAAACAATAAAATTATATTGTACTTATAATACCTATTGATAATGATAACCGTCTATTTGTATTGCTTTATAGTCTTACTAAGTAGTATTTATTAAAAAACGATTTAATAAATACTACTTAGTGAGACTATAAAGCAATACAAATAGACAGTGGTCACCAACACCAATAGATTAAGCATTATTAACCATCGCTTACATAGACAATGCAACTTGGCAACTAAGATGTTATGTCCCTTGTGTTTGGTGCACTAACCCTTCAAACCGGAATACAACAATACCAAGTACTGCTGTTTTGCGGTAGAATATTTGATAAGTGGGTGGAACCTACCCAGACGAGCTTGCACAAAGCCCTTACACCAGTGAATGTACCCTAAATGTTTGATAAATTCGTCATAATATAATCTAAATGTTAAAATATAATTCTTACTACATTTTAAAACTCTAATTTTTTGCGGTAACACTCATAAGTTCAGACGATTTGCAAATGCCGACCTACTAAGAGTCGGCCAAGAAATATACATTATATATATACATATACATTTTATATTGACTGTTACGCGGTGCTTCCACTGGTGAAATAACTTTCATTAAAATATTTGAAAAACCTATAATACGAATATGGACATTAATATTTTTTTGGAATATTTAAGGAGGAGGATGCTCAAGTTGAGTTGTGAATTTATTACTTTTTGATAAGCATTTTTATCGGTATGAATACAATTCGCAACTCTGTGACAAAAAAAAACTATTTTAATTATCATAATCATATAACAATTGTCTTATTACTGACAGAAAACCTACCATTTTGCATTGTTTGCATTGTGTCTAATATTTTTTTGCAATTAGCAATGTTAGATTTGTAAAAAACTTGAAAGCCAGTGAAGCCCGAATTAGTGCCGTTTAGATTTTCATCATTTTTTTCGAGCAGACTTTTGACATGCAAATGCGATTGTAAACGAAAAAGATTGCATTCAACTCAAAATGACAAAACACATGAGAAACTGCATCAGAAGAAGAGACCTTTGATTTTAAATTGTTACTTTAGTCAAATTTACACTTATATTCATAGCATTCACTTTAAAGAACTTATGACTATAAATATCAAGCCATTTCGGCATAATATAATGTATATCAAGGAAGGTATACATTATATACCGAAATTATTACGACACGTAAAGATTATTCCAAGATCTTTAACATGACTGCATGAGAGTAATGGTAAAATTATATTGAACACTATTAGCACATAAGATCTCCGCGTTTCATCCACTGGCTACACTGAGCCTTGTTTCTATTTATTAGTATTACATATTGCATTGACGTGTAATGTATGAAATGTGTTCATACACTAGAGACTTTCATTCTATAAGAGTATCATTGCAGTGGAGCATAGTCATAATCTTTTTTGCATACAGTAACAGCTTGTTAATGTCCAACTGCAGGGCTAAGGCCTCCTCTCCATTTTGAGGAGAAGGTTTGGAGCTTATTCCTTATTTTTTTTTGCATGTGCAGCTTTAATAAATACCCGTTATTTAATAGTTTCATTGGATATACTTCCGTTTAGCCCATAATTTCGATTGATGTGAGTTTTGGTGTACGTGTGATTTCGATAACGAATATTACATACATTCAAAATACGCGCAAATTTTATTTTCAAGACCAAATCGAAAAAAAATAGTTTTTTTCAATTCGTTTATTGCGATAAATGTAGTTTTTGAAGAAAAAAAAACCCGCAAAAGTTGTAGGTAATAAAAACTCACATCAATTGGAGATATGGGCTAAACGAAAGTGCACCCGTTTCATTAAATAGTTTAAGCAGAAGTTTTGAATAATTCATAGACCTGACTTGACTTCTACGGTTTATTTATTTCGAACCCAAACATTTTCTATGATATTCTACGTTAACATTTCTGAATGACAATACAAACGCAAACAGATCTCGCCAGGCACATGATCTCCTTGGGAATTAATGTGGCTTGAAATTACGTATTTACCTACTTATCTAGTCGAAGGTAAAATTAGCTTTAAGACCCACTAAGTCCATTCCTTGTGGGAGCGATTGGCATTTGACAGCCCAGGGCGATTGCTTCTATTACGAACAAGGGAACCATTTTTATTAAATAAGTATTTTTATTTCATTACGTACAAATAATAGAAAACTATAATATAAAAAATAAAATCCCATAAACAAATAATATTAAGTTAAGTTACATTATTTTTAATCCATTTTTTATATTTTACTACTGAATAGTTTTATTTTTATTTTTACTCGGACCGTTATGTTATCCCGGATAAAAATAATCTTAGATCGTCCTTGCAAAGTCATGAAGTTTCTTGAAGTTTTTGTTAAAATCATTTTAGCCGTTTCGAAGATTATCTCGGAAACTTGGAACGACGACTAAAATTAATATATTGCTAAATTACAAATGGTAATGCAGTTATTACATAATCAAAGACAAACGGAATTCTCTATAAATTTTCTTTTATTTTTTATCATTTTCATATTGGTTATATAATTATATTATTTATGTATACATTATTATTATTATTATTCTCATTGCTAAAAAAATAAAAGAACCATGATGCGTAGCTTGTGAAATAATATATGTATATCTATTATTAATGAGAACATTTTTATTTGTTGATTAAAAAATTTAATTTATTCTTATTTAGTTTTAATATTGATATTCTTAATTTAATTATTAACTTAATCTCTGCCTAAATGTTATTAATGTTAATACTGTTGTCGATCTTAATAGTATATATATTTTATATTAAGTCCTGAATTTTAACCAATGATCGAAAGTTCAAACCCGGGCAAGCACCATTGAATTTTTATGTGCTTAATTTGTGCTTATAATTCATCTCGTTATTGACGGTGAAGGAAAACATCGTGAGGAAACCTTCATGTGTCTAATTTCACTGAAATTCTGCCACATGTGTATTCCGCCAACCCACATTAGGGCAGTGTGCTGGAATAAGTTCCAAACCTTCTCCTCAAGAAGGGAGAGGAGGCCTTAGCACAGCAATGGGACATTCACAGGCTGTTACTCTATATTAAGGTCTAATTTTATTTAGAATCTGTTTTGCCGCAAATGCGGGGTCTGTTTTGTTCATAATTATTATGTTTATTATTTTAGCTACTTGATTTATTTACATTTGAAAGACAAGGTATATTTATAGTAAGTCATAATTCTTAGTGCTTCCTTGTTAAAATGAAGAAAGTAGTTTTAAATACTCACTATATCACTTATATTATTCAATATATTAGTTTTGTGTTTACTTTCAATAAACTGAAAACTTTTATTTAAAATATTGCATAACTAAAAAAATATATTTGGAATTAAATGTAGCAATCAATAATAAATTACGAATGGAAACCACTTTAGAATTGTTCACTTACCACTAATAATATGTTGGAGCTGGAAGACATCCACTGTTGGACGAATACCTCCCCTAAGGGTCTCCACAACTGCCCCAAGGTGCGATAAGTGCATCCAGGTGTAAATAAATATATAAAATAATGACATACTGAATATTATTCAGGTAACTTTAATCATTCTACAAAAATGTAATTTTATTTGATTCGTTTACAAAACAAAAACCAAAACAGAAAATGTAATTTTGACTAATAACCAATCGTTATAACTGAATTGCAAATTTTATTTTTTCTTCGTCCCTAATGGCTAAAGAAAAGACCTGTAAGTCGACGAAATTGGTTCTTAATTTCGCTTATTTAAAATAAGCGAGATAAAAGAAAAAAAATGTTTTTCCACTTTTACAGTGATGAATATAATTTGATTTCCGTGCGGATTGGCGGTTGATTTCAAATTCAACTTTTCGAAAGTTTGAAACTCCAATGGATTTTTTAATTCACCTTCCAAACATAAACTGTATATTTTCCAAAAGTTTTTTTATAGAGGAGTAAAAGTTAAAAAATTTATAACCTATAAATTGTTAGTCATTTTTTTTATTTTCTTAATAAAAATAAGAACTTAAGATTTTTATATAGGCTCTACCCAGAGTTTAATCCGAGGACCTCGAGGAAAATGTAATATGAGTATTAGATAGTACGCAATACCACTAAGTATATATAATATATAATAAGTTCTGAAAAAAAAATCTACGTCATATTCCCGAGACGTGTTTTCGTGTTAATTGTTACGATTCGATGGTTTAATATGATTCACATTTCAAAGAAAAAAGCTATATATATATACTATATATATTCTAATTATAAAATATTGCAATGATCATAAATTCGAGGTATAATGCCCAAGGCTAATTTTTTACTTATTATAACACATATAAATGGCTTATTGTGTATTTTAAGAATTATATTAGAAACAAGACGGCTCAGCTCAATAAAAAAATATATTAACAATTTAAGTAAAATTATATTTAAATATTTTATATAATGTTTGTAAAGATAAAAGCTAAAGTCAAAGTGCTCTGAGTTGTAAATAAGACAGACCTTTAACTAAGCTCCCATTTGCTTGCTGACTGTCGAGGCGGATGCATCTAATAAATTAAACAAACGCCATTTTAATTCTTCAGTTCTAAGATCACTATTAGTAATAGATTAGCTTAGCACAAATTGTTTCGAACAGAAGTCTTAACTAAATATTTTAAATCAAATATTGTTGAAGCCGCTTAAAAATGTTTATTATTTACCAACGTCAAAAATATTCAATGTTTTATATTTATAGTTCCAAAGTTATATTTAAATCTTTATATTTTCAGATAGGTCGCATTTTTGTTAAAATCTAGTTCATATAATGGCTCCATGTCGACTTTGGTATTTTCATCAACTATCCAAGAATTTGCAATCAGAATATATAATATATAGATTCATTTGATGTAATGGAACTCTTGAAGACCACAGAATGCCAATGAAGTATTTTTATGTTAAAAGATTATTTTACGAGTTCGTTAAATTATAAAATAATTATATTGCAATAGTGAGAAGCATTAGAGACTTCTTATAAAATCAAAGTACTGCCAATTAGTATCATTCATGGGATCTAATATCCTTTGTGCCTCACATTATATTATTTACAAACAGATCAATTCGAAGTATTGATAAGATCTTTAAATTTGAATAAGCCAATGGTAAAGTTATGTATATATATATAGATTTATATTACAGATAAAATAAATATATTATGCATATAAAAATAGATTAAATACATTACTGTTCACCATTTCACCATCTCCTCTGTTAAATAACCAATTTTCTGTTTTTGTTGTTCGTTAGATGAGCTTTAGTGTTATCAATAAAAAATAGAGATTAGAGAAGAAATGTTCAAAACATGTAAACTCAAAGTATATGTTTCTCTCAAATTTTCGATGATGATTATTGACAAATTTCGATCACAGGGCAAACATCTGGCTGATTTTACACAATAAGCCAAATTCATACCTTTAGCCTTTATCAAAATAAATAAACAACTTTGATCTAGAATTGGCATGATATCAATGTTCGAGATTATAATATTCAACCATTTACATCACGGATTCTTAAAAAAGGGCGCTTTGAATGTCGACAAAGTTGTTAACCGAATTTTGAAAGTTATTAATATCACTTTCAAAATGTTATTTTATTTATAAATTTAATATTACTAAGTGACGAGAAATTTTGTGTCCGATTAGTGACCCTCAAGCTGTGTGATGGCCTTGTATTTTTTCATCGCGCCTTTTTCACATAGGTCACATTTATTTACAATATATTTCTGCTCGGTTAAAAAAATATTATACAGCTAAAAATGTAGATCTCTATATAAAATTAGCAGCTACTATTTATTTGTATTTGGTACTAGTCACGACTTTTTTCTAATGATAAATTTAATATCTCAATCTATTAATACAAGTATAGCAAGACTATAGCATTTTCATTAACATTCCTGACCCGTTGCAACATGCAATGAAGGCTCATTTTAAGCAGCATTTTCCTAAGTTGAGATCTTGATCAAATTCAGCTAAATTTTATAGTTTATGTCACTTGATTCTACTAAACCAGTAATTAAGTCGAGCATCGATTGTTGTGTAAAAAATAATGAATCAGTAGACAATTCTATTATTTGTAATATTTGAACGTAGTATTGTTCTGAAGAAAAAAATTACAGTCATCAAAAGTTGTAGGGCAAGGTCATAAATTTCGGAATGGTGTTCTACTCCTGATTCTATTTTCATTCCCCTCGGAGCACGGATCGTCCAATGTGATAAATTATTCTCATCAATAATACCCGACCACCATTGTGTCAACAACACTCCATTGTATTTATATTTGTAGGTATTTGTTGGGTTACGGCCCGGTCTCAGTGGCATAATACCAACTAAATCAAAGCTTCTAGACAACTCAAATGGAAGATATAATAATATATTACATTTGCTTGAACCACTTCTAAAGTTAACTTTAATATATGATATTATTACAATAATATATTATGATATACAACAAAAATCTTGTATTTTTTGCTACTACGTATTATAAAGTGAGTTGCCCATATTTGTTATTTCTCTAATATTCGAAGTAGCCTTTTTATACGTGTGAATAGAACTGTACAAAACCTTTGAATTGTGTCGAGCATTATCCGTCCAAACTTTAGGCAAAGTTCGAAATCCACTCATCCTTTTACTTCTTAACAGAAACCTTTTCCGAAGAAGCTATACATTTAAGAAAGGAGCCAATAGTATGGTTTGAAATTTCAAGAGTGGGTACCCATTTCAGGGTTCAATCGAAATAACCACAAAACATTTCGATCCCATTTCCGATTCTCGTCACATCGCCTCCATCACGAAGAGGTCGGGTAGGTAGGGGCACTTTAAACGCGAAGTCAGTAAATATAGGTAACTACAGAGACCGTAAGATGGGGTCCTGTATGATTTGACACATTTGCCGGCAGTGAATTTCGATTCGAGTAATTTAAGTCAGCGTATTATCAATATTCGGTGAACGTTGCTAGTGGAAATTTCGTAAAAAATAATATAAATAAAATAAACCACATACCAGTCAGCAAACTGTAAATAAAATTACTAACATATATCAATTAAGAATATAATATCTACGATTTCTGAAAAATAACATATTTTGTAAATATTTAAATCATGTATTATTATATAACATGAATGATTAACATGATCATGACTGTAATATTCCACTGCTGGGCATTAAATTTTAATATAATTATTGTTACTGTTAGAAGGCTTAAATAGAGTCCATTCTCTTATAAAACAAATTGTAAAAGCTTTAATCCTTGAAAAAAAATGAGAAATAGATAGAAGATTGATAAAGTGATAATAGAGTTCGCACTATTCGTGATTGGTACAAGATATTGAAACGCTCTACGTGTCAAAGGAAAACTTTTTTATTTGTCTTAACTCCTAGCTTCAATCACTCTACATTCTACACTATACGGCGTTCACAAAATACAAATGAGAAGACAGGAACACTTTACCCATATTCAGATATTTTTTTAATGTTATAGCGTTGATTTTACCTTCTTAAAAATATTCGAAATTCCTTTGATGAAAAATATATTGTAAAATAGTACCCTTTTTTTAAATTTCATATATTTTCTTCTTTCTCGCCAATTTTGTCGAATAATAATCACTCAAGACCATGTACCATAATTAATTAATAAAATTTTGAAATATGATAACATATGTAAGCCTAAAATATTTATTTAGACAATTCGCTTTATAATAATATGTTACTGATTTTAACAACGTTCAATTATTATTATTTATAATTAATATTATTCGTTAAATTATTTTTATACAGAATAGGTAGGCAGACGAGCATAGCGGCCACCTGATGGAAAGTGGTCACCAACGCCCATATACCCTATTCCAATCGGAGTAGGAGTAAAGTTAAACAAACCGTATATTTACAAATTGCATGCGATTTTCTAATTGTTCTGCTGTAATACGCACTATAAACAGTTCTTGATTAATTTACCTTTATTTATATTACAAAATTATACCACTTACCTAGTTATAACCATATTCATTTAACTTTCAATAATCCAATAACAAATTCGCGGACATTGAAAACGCCATTTTTTCGCGAATCCATAATGAATATTATAGATTATTAGAGATTTCGACCAATGATATCGCGTCAATCGATATCGGTGGCCAATGATATCGGTGTCGAAGTTGTTTATTTGGGCTTACTCCTCTTGTATTGGCATTGTAAGAAATGTTAACCATCACTTACATCGCCAAAGCGCCACAAACCCTGGGAATTAAGATGTTATGTCCCTTGTGCCTGTAATTAAACTGGCCCACTCTTCGTTTAAGATTGAAGACAACAATACCAATTACTCCTGTTTTGCGGTACAATATCTGATGAGTGGGTGGTACCTACCCACGCGAGTTAAGACAATAAGACTAATATAAAATTGAACTACAGCTTTCATTCCCAATTAGTTAAGCCTTAAAATAGTACAGTATCATCTATAAAAGTTGTTTGCTATCGTGGATTTTTCGGTACATATTTTTAAAACATACGATTCAATAGAACAATTAATTTATCTTGTAGAGTTTAGTCGGCGTAAGCCACATTAGAGCCCTTTTGTTAACTTAATTGCAAAACTTCAAAGTCAAATACTATCACTTTTAAATATGAATGTATCATAAACTAAAACGTTTCTCATGAAATTATATTAATAAGGTGAAACCGCATCAATATCTAATGTGCAACTTAAAAAAAGTTAGCAAGTGTACAGATAAGCACTTTTGTTTCGTACTTTTTAACGATTTTATTCTGACGTCTAATCGAACTAAAATTAATAAAATATAATTCAATAAAACTAATCGCTTACTGTGATATTAATATTTTAAAACTACATCAATAAAGTGTATGCTAACAATTACGATCAGCATTGTATAATGTATTCCTGTATATTCTGAACGTAATCGATACAGACGCTTTTCGTATTCCGTATCACGTAGCATCGATTTAAGATCTCCTGCCGGGGGTCAACGGATATTTATGAAGATAACTCGGATTTATGATCACCATATATAACCAAGCTCTTATCTTGTATTTTTATTGCTTCTATGTATACAGAGTTATTATAAAAGTTTAATAAATAATATTACGAAAAAAATATGATAAGTTAATCTGGATAAAAGGCAATATCCGGACTGAATTGTAATGCACAGCTAAAACTATTAAAATCTGTGACTTCAAATACTTCGAATTGGTAGTAGGGCTCAGTGCAAACCTAGCTAGGTAGGTACCACCCAGTCATCACTTATTCTACCGCTAAACAGCTCTACTTAATATTGTTGTGTTCCGATTTGAAGGATAAGTAAGCCAGTGTAATTGTAGGCACATTACGACAAGTTTCATAATTTTAGTATAATAATAACAATCATTTATCCTTGTAACTATGTTTAATGTATTATAAGTATTAGCCTACCCTGGCAACGCTTTAATCCCAATGGTCACATATATCCAGTGTTTAACAATCGTGCATTTTATCCTGTACCTCATGATAATCAGCATGCTTTTTCGGTCACGTAGGCGCTTATAGAGTGATGCTATCTTTTTATATGATAGCGTGAAAGTCATAAATCCTCTATCCATCGTTTTATAAATCACCTCGCATAATTGCAATAGCATGGTGAAATAAGCTTCTCATAAGGAGAGGAAGCCTTAGCCCAGTCTAAGGTTGCCTGTCTGTCGGTATTCTACAGGATATATTTCGGAGAGTGTGCTCAGGAACTATTTAATTTGGTTCCCCCGTCACCTTTTTACCATAGAACTGCGAGGCATCGAAAAGATCTGCACCCGTACGTAGTTGACGTATTTAAGACACGTACGAAACGATTTGCTTCCTCGTTTCTGATACGCACCGCCAAGGTCTGGAATACCCTCCCGACCTCCTTTTTCTTCACCACCTACAATGGGGTACCTTCAAGTCTAGAGTGAATAGGCATCTTCTAGGCAAGCGCGCTCCATCTAAGACTATATCTCACTTTCCATCAGGTGTGATTACAGTCAAGCGCTAGCCTATACATTTAAAAAAAAAAGCTTTGTTTGTCGTCTCAAGTGCATTATTGTATCACACTTTAAAGCAATTTAGTTTATTTTTCGAATAACTTTTTATAAAGAAAATATTATAATTTAAAAACAAACGCTGTGTTGTATAAAATGCCTAATATAATGCTTAGCAGCTTGGAACTGAATATTTTTTACCATCGTTAATTATAAAACAAAATGAATGTCTGCTGTAAAAATTCATGAAGTTGCATATTTTCATTTTTGTGCATAAAAATCTACCAAGCGTTTTTTATTTTAAAAATTGTTACCTTATTGTAATAATTTATCTTATTGTAATAATTGTTGTTGTATTGTTATTGTTATTTTGTTGGATTAGTGGATTTTGATAATACTGTGCAAAAATAGCGTTAACATTTATAAAAATCGTATGAGAAGTAAAATATGTAAACCGATTTCCTTTTTAACGGCATATGTCATTGAAACTTAAACACAGCCTACAAGTAAACGCCATTAGTTACTTTCTGCAAAAAATATTTTAGGAACAAATTGTTCTTAGCAATGTGGTGCGGTAATGTACGCCAGCCCCTTGAATTTTTCATTCCCTCGTGGCTCGACAACTAGGCATTACCAAAATTGCGTCATATTTCTTTTCTCAACACATTGTACGATGGGAAATAGTTAGGGGATAGCCACTTTACTAAATGTTTGCTTGCTGTCTGATGGATAGGCGATAATTATTTATTGTGCAATATTCTTTTTTTCCGAATAAACAGTTTTGTTGTAGTAATTATTTGTAGTTTATATTAATTAACCTTTGTTAATATTAGACTAATCGACGAATAATCTATAATAAAAATAGTTATTATAAATATTACGTAATATATAGTCAGTTTTTTTTTTTATTTCAAAACTATATCTATATCGTTTTGAAATAAAAACGATTACGTAGCCCATCCATTCCAACCAGCAATCGTTACGGTTTTAGTGGGTAAGAATCTCACATAACCCGATTTTATAGACAAGTTATAATTAATTCATCAATAAAATAGAACAAAATCAAAAGTATATTATTCAAATATTAACATTTCAAATCTTCTTTTAAATTACATTTAATTTTGTAATTTAAAAATGGAAAAAAAATCGTTTTAAGATATTAACTTATCGCTCTAAATTGTTTGATTTAAACGTGGCAACAACAGAATTTGGGAGATTAAGATACAAGACGTATCGTATATTATGTGTATATATAATTCAAATCACTAATTTCTCAGTAATTGATTCAATGCCAATTTAATCGTCTATTGCGTCACATGGACTTTAGATATCAGAACAAAGGGAAAGTACGACGTATTGAATATATCTTTCTCTTTATGAGACTTGGATTTTATTTCAATTTCCAATGCAAACTTGTGGATTCAGATTTGACAGATCTGTTTCCAACACATACAGGTTTCTTAGGGGATGTTTTTCTACACCCTCGAGCACGATATGAAATTTAAACACAAATTAAGCACATGAAAAATCAATGGTGCATGCTCGGGTTTGTACATGCAATCTTCGGATACTATTTTTACCCTTATGAAGTCGACTCAGTATGAAATTGATTAGGGTAATGTGTAGTTACTTAAATAATATACAGTAATAATAAAAATATATACCTAATTGAGAAAGTACTTTTTTGAAGTCGGTTAAAAATCGACATGCAACAAACAAAATCTAAAACCAACAAAATTATTACAAAATACATTTCAAAATTAATACTGTATACAACTAACAATACCGACCACGAGTACTAAAAACTGATTGTATTTTTAATAAAAAAAATCGTGGTTAAATTTAATTTGTATTTTATATTTAATGCATTATGCAGGTAATGCAATGCATTTTAATTAGTTAGTAGTAATTCAAAAAAATAATTATAATAATTATGTTGCAAGGCAATCTTTAGGTGCGAGTGATGTACGATTATTTAGCACAGTACGAGCGTAAAAATCAGTTGGCGAATGCTTATAATATCTCATTAGGTAAAAATCAGCAGAGAATGTTTCTTTTACTCGTGTTGAGTCGAAATCAATAACTAGTAAAAGCTAGTAAAGTTCGCATCGATTATAATATTACAGCAATGTAGTATTTAAGGATTAGTTTTTAAGTATATAAAAGATTCAAAATCCAAGAGAATTTGTACTTTATTCTTGAAATACGATGTTTATGTACTAAGTTTATTCACATTTCTCATCTGGCTGAGTGCGCCGTGTCTAATAAATAACGGGTCATCAATAAGCAAGAGCTTCCACGTTCCATCCAAAACAGTTGTCAATATATCAATGTACACAGATAACTTTTATGTGCACAGACTTTGAATGTTTCGGCAGCTGTGTATGAGAGGAAAAATTATTTCACTTTACTGACACGTTTTTTAAGTTGTACCGTAAAAGGAATGACTAAATCCATAAACAATAATCTTATATCTACAATGTTTTCATGACTAGATAATATGTACAATAACTATTGATAAAATAACCATTAATTTTAAATATTTCATATTTGATTGAAATTATATTACGTGACTGTGAATAAAATGGCAATTTCATTAAGATTAACGTATTTGCTGAGATAATTGTTAAAGGCGCTCTCATTGTTCAAGTTTCAATATTCATTAGTGTATGAATGGTCTCGCGAGAGCTTTGCTAAGGCTCGGCTTATTACTGACCTTTCTTAAAAATGAACTTTAATTAAATAATTTATTTTAATCATTAGGTTTTTGGTTAAATGAAATTTAATTAATAGTAACTATCCTTTTTGCAACGGTACTTTTTTTGTTCCTATACGAGCCATGGTAAATAGGTATAAAAAAACCTTATTATATTTTAATTTAACAAAACCAATACGTTTGGAATAAATTGTATAGCTTATAACCTTGACAATATATAAGTGAAAATACTTTGAGTAATTCTTTATGATTAATTATAATGGGTTTTACTATCACCTGGGTGGGCTTAACTTTGAGATACTTTACTTCTGAGTATCAGATATATATTATCTATATATATATATGCAGAAATGTATCCATACATTTGAGTATATGGAGCTGGGAGTTATGAAAGTTTCGAATGTTAACTGTTTTGCTAACACGAGAATATGAAATATGAAATATTACGTTAATATATACGTTTTCATATTCTGTCTTTGTTTGACATAGTTAACAAACATATTTAATTAAAAGTGGTATTAAGAACTGAAATTTTCCCAACTAAACGTAGATTGTGGGTTCGAATCTATTCACGCCCCGCTTTTATTTTTATATTTGTGTTTATAATTTCATCTCGTGCTCGGTAGTGAAGGAAAATATCGTGACGAAACCTGCATGTGACAGACGATGAATGATAAACCTGACTCTGCCACGCTTGTGTCAGTACCAGCGATGTAGAATGAGCTCTGATCTACAGAGAGGGTAAGTTCTACGAGAGATCGTACTGGACACAGTAAAGTACATTAAATTCTATTGAATGATAATGACAATGATGTCTTTTTCTATCTATCTGACTGGCTATCAGTGCAGGTAATAATAATATATAATAATATAATACAGTGTAAAAGTGCGTGCGTAAAACACACTGTTTATGGTATAAAAATTACACCTGTCAGTGTGTTTTATCTTACAGGGATAATGACCCACATTTTTCAAAATCTGGACTGGGATCCGACACTACTGGACATAGTTTAACCGCGAGACTGACAGCATTTACATGTTTTCCGATAATTGTAAAATGTCTATGATTGAACTAATGGGCTCGAAATTTGCAGCCTTATTTGCTAGTCACTACACCAACGCTAATCAGGCAATTGAATAACGGAGTTGTAAAACATTGAAAACGTCAAGACAAGGAAAAGAAAATAATAGTTTCGAAATTACAAAACTTTCCCAGTATTCTGTAAAGTCCGTATGGAAATGTAGAGTGTGTAACAGTTACGCAGAAAACGGAACTTGTTTCAAAGCACCTCTTATGTCATTGTGTACTGTAGTTGCGAAATAAGTTTGTAATGAGCAGCGATTTAATACAAATGTGCAAACGCTAGTTTCATTTCTACCCTTTCTTCGTGAGACATAATTTTCTTGTTTTCACACAAATAGTTTTCACAATTAAGTGCGCTTAGTGGAAACGTGTAGTTTTTAATCCGACTTCGAATTTGGGAAAGCAAGTTTTCAAGTGGTTTCTATGTATTTTTAAATTATGTCGGGATTTATAGTAAAGAAGAACATCATCGTGTGGAAACCTGCTTGTGTCAAATGTTATTCTAGCACATACAGAAAAGAAATGTAGTGACATATCTTCCAAGCTTTTTCTATTAACGAAATAATTGCCGAGAAGTAACCATACTTGTGACTATTTACTATGTATATACACAAATAACATTTTATTCAAGTAGACTCTTGCAAGCACTTTTGAATCGTCATTTTACAAGTTTTAATTAAGTGTAAAGCTACCTCCATCTCGGAAGATTCTCCTGAAAGGAATTGGCAAGAAACTCTGTAGTGTACAGGTTATTATGCATTTTACAAAAACAGCATCATAAAACATGTTGTATGTCATTTATGTTTTTAAACTTAATGTAATCGTAACGCGTAATCGATATGATCATCAAATAAAATCACTTACTATATAACTAATCAGTTACTAAAAATCCTGCTTAATTCAATAACCTGTGCTAAGATGCATTGTCGCCCACTATTTACTAATGCTATATCATATTATTAGTAACCAGTACTCGTTAGAGTAAGTAATCATATACGGTAGGGGATATACATTAGTACTAAACACTAGACAATTATACACATCTTTAGTTTTATTCAAAATAAGATACGATTTCCGTTATATGTTGTAAAATTACGATTACAATGACATTCAAAAAATATCTGTTGAAAACTTTTTATTTTACGAGATACGATGTTATTCCTTATATGGAGTATCCTTTACGTTATCCCTAGATAATATGGCATGTTTCATTTTAATTTATCCTTTGTAAAAATATCTATCGACAATATTAGTTTCTGTTTGACCTTTTCTTTTTAGAAATTAATCGTATTATCGAAATTACTTCATACACCGACTAGTGTACCAAACACAGGGCGTTCCCAAATATTTGGAATGAGTAAAAAATCATACTGCAGTGTATTAAAACGATCCAATAAATCAAGCGAAACTAACTTTAGAACACAAATGTAGTTTGTAAGGCGAGTTTGAGTTCTATATTGATAAAAGTTTGTTGTATATATTTAGAGTAAATATGTGTTATAAGGAGTGTAACGAATGGTGTATTGGCAAACGTCCGAGGCGACTGCATCGTGCGGCGCCACTTGTCGCGTGTCCATCGACTAACATCGCTGATAGAGAGAAAAACATTTTGAAAAATTCTATCGCTACTTATAATAATAATATCCTAGGACATTATTCACACACGGCCATCTGATCCCAAATTAAGCAGAGCTTGTACTATGGAAACCAGACAACTGATATACTACATATACTAGTTTTCTTTTGTATAGATACATACTTATCTGGATAATTACACCCAGACTCAGGACAAACAGACATGTTTATGCACACAAATTTCTGTCCAATTTATTAAATATTTAAATTCCTGTTCAACCTTAGGCGTGAAAGGCAGGTATCTTCCAACCACGCCAAACGGCTCGGCAAATTTACTTTATATAAATTATAATATACTTACTTATCATATCACAATTTACGTATAGGTTTTAATTTCTTATAATACCAAAGCCAAGGCGTATGATTGCTCTACATTTATGATTTTAATTTATCGACCAGCATGTATTCGTATTGTGGCACGCTAGTTTAAGTGTGTGAAAGTATGGTACAGTATTACTATACTGCCTTGATAAAAATGTTTTTTGTATCCAAAAATGAAAAAGAATAGTTAAGCTTAAGCTGTTTGTAAAATTAAGGTTCTGTTAATCAAATAACCGGTGTAAATGCATGAACGTGTCAAACATACAAACTCCTACTTTTTTTAAATCTGTTAAAAATAAACTATCCTTCGAGATTTCCACATTTCAAGAGTAATAAAAATATCGATAGAAATTTAATTTTTGAAACAAGTGCCGCAGTGGTTCCTTACTCCCCGTGCAGTAATGCGACCGTATCCAATTCGTTATCGGAGCCGACGTGGATTTGTCGACGTCTTACAAGCACTGGACTATATTTACAATCACAGAGTCTATAATCTTTCTACTATCCACAACAAGTGGGAGGAAAGATGATATTAGTTAGGCATTTTTCTATATAATAAATACGTAAATAATTACAAACTTAATAAGTATAAATTACAATATACGCTAAAAGATTGGCTAATGAACCTTACATACGAGACTATAGATAATTTATTGACTATACCAGCGTAAAACTTTGATACACACGCTACACAACAAATACTTACTCGCATATAAACACACACACACACCCACATACACATTTTATAGTGAGCATAAAAAGTAGCCTATTTCTTTTATTATAATATATATTTAGTTCACCTACCTATATTATTATAAGCCTTGTAGTTCATGATTCTTGAACTAACAAAAACAGGTTATACAATGGTGCATTGTCGTATTATTTCATGTTAAAGTGATAGCAAGAAGAAAATTGCCAGCGTGTGTTTTTACGCGTAAGTACGACTATTTTGTCCCTAAATATAGTTTCTCAGTGATGTTTATTTATGCCATAGCGTGACGGAGCCTTGTATTGCATTAAAATCCTGAGGATTTTCAGGAGGATCCTGAGATTTATAATTCATAACCTATAATTATTTATCATGCAAGTGCTGCCAGTGTCAGCTAAAAAAAGCCCCGATTTTCGATAAAGAACATCGACTCGTCGACAATGTAAACAAATAAATATGGAGTCCAATAATAACCTAAACTGCTTCGTTATATGTAAATATGTTATTTTAATTTACTCGATCTTCTTTTTATAATTTCCTAACGATAACATTGTTTAACATTCTTTATGAATTTATAATATTATTAGATTCCGAGTCAAAAGGTTAACATAGAAATATTTATGTCAGCTATTCTTTAGTAATAATTTAATTGAGTGTTTTAGATTTCAACTTCCGAAGAGAATGCTAATCCAGTACCATATAAAGATGCTCAAGTACTATTGATAACGGAAACAAAAACAAATAATGCAACAGTTTTTGGGTGTAGTTGGAAAACAAAAAAAATATTTTAATTAAAAAAAAGTATAATAAATATTAAAAAATAACATTTAATAAACTTATTTTGTTTTAATTAAATCCTGAAAATTATTTATATATAATGTTTATCTATAAGCTAGATTAGATTTTAGATTAAATTCTAGCTTTCAGATAAGGAAAATAGTAAGTACAAGAGGTATTTACTAGCGAATGTAGCAATCAACGGTTAACTTCCAATGTGAATTTGATAGCCGAATTTGTCAAAATATGTTTTAATGCGATTGAAATATACAAAAAAAACGTTTTCAATCCAAATCATATTTAATTACCATAAACTATGAAAATGTACATCTAAAGTAATATATATTTAGTTATATATATAGTATATTTAGTTTAAATAAATATGTAATAATATATATATATATATATTTAGTTTATCAATTGACGATTAAAAATTAAATCCTGAAAGTGATAGAAAAAAAATTCCCAATTTATAGTATATACATATATTATAGACCAAGTAATAAATTGGACCATTTCTCATACTGCGCGGGCATTTTTTATAATGTCCTATTAATCACTCGGCCCATAATATATACAAATATAATATTTATTCGGCAAGGAAGTTGATCGTTACGTATCATATAATGAATCTGGCGGGCGGGCTATGCGCGCGCGCATATATGCAGGGTATTGAGGGGTGAGGCGCAACGACAATAACCAGCTGTGCCTGCCCGACTACGACTCGTACGAGCAGCTCGTGCGCGCGCTGCTGTGGGCCATCAACGAGGGCGGCGAGGGCGGCATGATCTGACTCCGCTGGCCTATCATTCTTCTTTCGTTTTGTGTTACCGTTGAATCCAGTATGTATGCCAATCAATCAACAGCCAATCGTTGTCCACTGCTGAACATAGGCCTCTCCCAAGGTGCGCCAAAGCTCCCTGTCCTCCGCCTTCCGCATCCAGTTGGTGCCCGCCACCTTCTTAAGGTCGTCGGTCCACCTGGCTGGAGGGCGCCCTACGCTGCGCTTGCCGATTCGCGGTCTCCACTCTAGGACTCGTCTGCTCCAACGGCCATCGGTCCTACGACATACGTGACCAGCCCACTGCCACTTCAGCCTGCTAATTTTGCAAGCTATGTCGGTGACTCCGGTTCTTTTCCGGATAATCTCATTTCTGATCTTATCCTTCAAAGATACTCCGAGCATAGCTCGCTCCATAGCACGCTGAGCGACTTTGAATTTGTGGACTAGTCCCGCAGTTAGTGTCCACGTTTCGGCACCGTATGTCATGGCAGGTAAGACGCATTGGTTGAAGACTTTCGTCTTCAAACATTGCGGTATAGACGACTTGAGGACTTGACGAAGGTTGCCAAATGCTGCCCATCCCAAGCGAATTCTTCGATCGGCTTCCTTCTCGAAGTTGTTCCTACCGACTTGTATTATCTGTCCTAGGTAGGTATATTCACTAACAACTTCGAGAGGTTTCCCCTCGACGTATATCGGTCCCGGCACGACATGCCTATTGAACATGACCTTGGTCTTGTCCAAGTTCATACCGAGACCGACACACCGGGAAGACTCGCCTAGGCTACGCAGCATTTCGGTGAGTTGTTCCAGCGACTCTGCTATGATGACGATATCGTCGGCAAATCGAAGGTGTGAGATGTACTCGCCGTTTACATTGACTCCATACCTAGTCCAATCCAGCGTTTTGAAAACGTCTTCCAACGCGTTGGTGAACAGTTTCGGGGATATTACATCCCCCTGTCTCACCCCTCTGCGCAGTTGGATCGCCTTCGTCTTACAGTCCTGGATGTGGACAGTCATTGTAGCGGCGTTGTACAGACATCTCAGTACCTCGATATATCTCCAATCGATATGACATCTCTGCAATGAGTCGAGCACTGCCCAGGTTTCGATGGAGTCGAAGGCTTTCTCGTAGTCCACAAATGCCATACACAGCGGCTGATTGTACTCTTCGGTCTTCTGCACAATCTGCCGAACAGTATGGATGTGGTCCACGGTGCTGTAGCCTGATCGAAATGTATGCCATTTATGCAAGTATTTGTTTCAACGTGTTTGCAATACTTCCCAAAGAATATAATAGTATTTGGACATCATAATAATACAACTATTAATTGAGGGTTGAGGGCCTGGTGACCTGAATATATTAATAATATTCTGACGTACAGAATGTACCTTTTTTAGGCACCGGTCTCCTAAAATTTTATATTGTCATTAGTTGATAAGAAGCTTTGTAATATTATGGGAAAATAAATTTATTAATTATTCAATAAGATTCATGATATTATAGTATAATATAAAACAACCTCAAAACGATGTGTTCATATTCGTATTTATATGAATTCTTCATATTTTTAATAATGTTTGAATGGCGTAAGTTTAAATGTATATAGTTATATTTCTATAGGTACATAAAACGATATATTTATATGAAATTCTGTTTTATTTTATTTGTCTAATAGAATAATGATAACAGAATTCATCATAATATGCTTTTTTAAATACATATTTCAGTTAAACGCCACCTCCCGCCCCGAAGAAAGCCGCCATTTTGGGAATATAATTTATTCAAACGTCTGCGTTTCGAGTGTTTCAAAAACATTTTATTATTGAAATTAAATTAATTTATTTCGTACTTAAAAGGTTCCACATTTTTTTGTAATTATTATAGCCAAATGTCTTGTCACATTATTCGCACTATTCATTGACAATAGCTTGTAGTATTGCTTCTCGCTCGATCCAACATCGCTCTCTATTTATACATAACAAGTGATTCACTTGTTGAGAACCGGTCCGTCATATTGCATTATTAACTGGATTAATACGTATGTGGAATATTTCAACATAGTACTTACTTATATTTGTTTAGATAACCAATTGATTTCGGATTGTGACCGGGAGACCTATAATTGATATGATTTTTTATTAAAAACACGGCATCAAGCATAAAACAATGTCATCACATTGTTTGCTTATCTATAATATATGCTTAAATGTATTATGGCTCAAATATCTATATGACTTTGACCAATTTATCATTAACTTTTTATTATTATAGTCATAATATTATTACATCATAACATTATACAATATTATTAAGTCAAACTAGATTTATACGTGATGGCCCAAATGCTAGAACATGTGAATATTTACTAAAGATTACGGGTTCTAATCCGGGCAAGCGACACTAAATTTTCTTGTGCTTAATTTCAAGTGTGTATCACGCAACTCCAACGCGGGTTGCATTGGAGTTTCGTGGTGCAAATAAGCTCTCAGCATTCTCCTCAAAAAGGAGAGGAGACCTTTAGCCCAGCAGTGGGTATTTTATAAACACTTATTTCGCTTTAGAACTATAAACCATATAAATATTTGAAATGTTATAGCCATGCTTATTTTTAGATTTGTATTTGTTTATCAATAAAACATCAAGGTTAAACATACTTATTAAATTATGCTATTAAAGGATGTCACTTGAATCAAGTAACTAATGAATGAAGTAATCATAAATATTATATGAAGAATAATGACAAAAAAGGCAACAACACATCAACACAGGAAAAACCCGCGATCGCTATGGCGCGCGACAAGTTAACTTACCGCTTAACCAATCAAAATACTGCATATTAAATTCAGATTTCTGTTTATTTCACGATAAAACTGCCCATTTTAATGTGGATATAATAAAACCATTGACTTTTCAAGCCCCTTGTTACTACAGTTTGATAAATATATGGAATTGTACTATTTAAAATCGCAATGGAAGTTCGTGTTCTGAATCACGCTATAGAAGTTTTCAACTTTTTACACATATATACGCTCTACGTTGTACAATCATTGGTCCTCCCATGAGCTGTTTCAGCAGCTGACCCGTTGATTGATACCTTCCTTTGGGACGGTCTCTGTGAGATTCGAATATCACGTTAATTTATCTAATGGAATTGTATCCAAATTATAATTACATCCATCCTTATTTATCCCTATATATTCCTACAGACAATCTCCTTAAGAGCAGTTTATGGTTCTCGTATCGTCACCGAGACCTAATCCAATGAAAGTTGGGTTTAATAAAAAGCGATCAACGGTAGCTTGTTTATAGAGTGAATTCGCTCTTAAATGAGGCTAGAGTGGTTAAAATAGGTTTAAGGAAACGATGACGCCCACCATAGCGAAACCGTTATTAGATTGAAAACCACTCTAGTTTGGATGTTGAGGTAGCTCATAGGAGGTATACAAGAGCTGCTGCAAGCTAACAACAAAATAAAAAAAACCTTTTGTACTTTTTATTTTGACTTTAACCAATAGCTAGTGATACCACAATAGATAAGTGGAAACTACACCCAAATGCGTTAAGCTGTTTATAAGATTAGCGGGGCATAAACTGACAAAAATTCTAACAATCATTGTTTTGGGTTCTATTGCATTTGTAAAGACTTACTAAAATATCTTCCATGTACAGACAGCGATCAGTTACATTTTTATTATATGTATAGTTATCACGACCAGGAGTCAATTTTAGTTATAATTATAAACAGACTAACTCAACATAAAATTAACAACTTTGTGCTTTTTATTATAAATAGAATGGTTACAACATCGCTTTAAAACATATTATAATCAAAATTTACAATTATCCTTTATAATGTTTTATAATCTTTATGAGTACTGCTATATAATATTAACACGTAAAAAGGAGGAAGTAACGATTTGTTTATGCCCCACTGCTGGGCTAAGACCTTTCTACTTTGAAAACTTGAGGCTTATTTATTCCACTACGCTGCTTCAATTCGGGTTGTTGGATGATATAATATTTAGCTAACTAGTAAAATTTTAGATATCACCGATAAATAAAGCATAAAATTATATTAATAGTATAAAAGCAAAATGAAATACCGAAAGAAGATTAGTTTATCATTTTATTATATAGTATACAATGACATTTTCTATCAAGATTTGTTACATGTTTATATTTAGTTGCGAAAAGCTATTTAATAATAAATTACCATAAAAGTGAAAATGGCATATCAATTTAAATGGTTTAAACAGCACAGAACATTAATCCTAGGGTTTATGATATTAACTGCGTAATGTTTGCTCACTAATTGCCACTTTGGGCGTTTAATTAAACTGGTTATTTACTTTAGTATGTTACGCTTATTCATTTTTGTCTTTTATTTAAATAATTTGGTATTATATTTATTTCAACTTCGTATAGCTTGATTTGTGCATTATGTAAAAATACTTTTTGAGAAGTTGGATTCGTCTTCAAACATTTTCAAAGTAAATTTGGTAGCCAGTATATGTCCCACTGCTTGCTTGGCTTGGCTCCCTTTTTATTAATAGAGTTTGGAACTTATTCTATAACACTGTTTTTTTATATTTTCATCCGGTATATGCTGGTTTTCATACAAGATTGTAATGTACAAATTGAGCAAATAATAATTTAGTAGTACTAACACTGGGATATTTCACCTCCGAACATTTTATTAATATAAAATGTAAATAAATTAATAAAAATAAAATATAAATAAATTAAATCGGTAATATTGCCGAATGGAATAACACTTGTCATAATGATTTATGTTGATTGCTACTATTGAGCCCTATTTTGTCGATAGCTACTGGGATTTAAAAAAAGGTGGCGTTTTATCATCTTCGACCATAACCATAGCATCCATTGACGAATCGAATAAAAAATGTATAACTATACCTTAACGGTTTTTTTTTTAAATTGAAACTTGCCCAATGAAATTAACATATACTTCAAGCGATAACATTATAATGCCGTTGTTACATATTGGAAGATTACTCTATGAATGTCTCGTGGTGTGGACACAACTGAACCAGAGATCCTGACACTTAGCTGAAGAATAGGTTAAGTAGGTGAGGGAATAGAGATTGTCGGCGAGTGGTACGCGACGAATTACCACGACAAAATTATTTTGTCCACGCTTGATCAGCCTTGGCAAAAACCGGATCATTTCATCTTACACTAATTATTTATTAACGTCCTTCTAACCGAATTTTGAATAACAATATTAAATAATCAGATATATGCAGGACAAGAAAAGAAATAGGTTAGATGCAAATGCAGCATCAGATTTAGGAACTACAGGCTGCTACAGAGAATTTCTTGCAAGACAAACCCAATACTACTAACTGGCCTGACCAAAAATTTGTAATAAATACAGTACCATAGAATTTAAGATTTATGTGAAAGCCATTAAATAAACGAGATATTTAACGACAGTTCATTTAGTATACTATGATGCTTTTAAATATATTTACTAGGAATAAATCAACTGGTAGCCTGGAATGGTTGCCAAAAAGCAACAATACTAACTTAAGTATTGTTATTTATCAGTTTGAGGGAGAGTAAGCCAGTAAACTATTAAAAAATAATATCTTAGTTTCCAAAGTTGGGTTAATATATTATTAATATTTCCAAAATTACTAATGTGACCACTTACCTTCGGTTAGTCCATTCTCAAGTCTACTTACCTATTTTAAATTAAAATAATCTTAAGTTACAGATATAAGTACTTAAATGAGCTACATTTACTTGGCATAAAGAATAAATAAGTGAAGTTAAATTGACCGCGAAGAATTTATTACATTGAGACTTAAGACGGTCACTAGAGAAAATCTTGATGCTTTAGAAACACCTGCCATTTCTTAAAGGATTTGTAATGCTTGAAACAATGTTAAGTTTTTCTTTATCTATTAAAATTCTCATAAATACATCCTCTCTCTCTCTTTTTGTGAGAACAAAATATAGCTATTATTTATTTTAGGTAATATAATGTTTACCGGTGGTACAAGAAAGTATTTGTAATAGGCACTAAGTATTGCTGTGTTCCGGTTTGAAGGAGTGTGAGCCAGTTTTGATATATATGGTAAATAAGATCATGTTGTGGTCGTCATTTGTGTGAAGCGGTTTATTTATCTTACATTACCAATGCCTATGGTATATTATGCAACGTTTACGACTTAAAACTCATACTCTGAAATCCCGTATAGTAATAAATTTTATAAATAATGTATAATAGTTATCGAAAAGGTATTTTCTTATGTATCTTATTTATAATCGTTCTATAATTATTCTTTTTTTACAGATTATTTTGTTTTTTTTTTTTTAATTAATGTCTTACTGCCACGCTCGAGATTTTTTACGGTTACTTAAACTGTGCCTTAGATTTTACTTATAGATTTTATATATCAAATCTGTACTTAGGAGCGCCTTAAGCCTTGTATATCTCTAAGGGTAGCAGTGAATGACTAATTTAAATGTATAATATTAATAGGTGATTGCATCGTGTGGTATATTATTAAATATATATATTATACACGTAAAATTATTACATTTTAAATAAATAATCTTTTGAACACCATTAATAATTATATTATATTATGATAAGCTATAATAAAAGTGACGAGAGCATTTATTAAAATATTTCGTATCCAGTAATCGTAATACATTAATATTATTTTGCCACCGAATGATATGAAATTATATAGAAAGGTCGTTAATGGCATTGAATAAGAACAGAATACGCTTGCTATTTAAAAAAGGAAGAATTCTAAATATTTATTTTATATATTAAATAAAACGATTTGATATATAAATGTTATTTATAATACAGTAACAGCCTGTTAATGTCCCACTGCTGGGTTAAGGCCTCCTCTCCCTTTTGAGGAGAAGGTTTGGAGCTTATTCCACCACGCTGCTCCAATGCGGGTTGGTAGAATACACATGTGGCAGAATTTCAACGAAATTAGGCACATGCAGGTTTCCTCACGATGTTTTCCTTCACCATTAAGCACGAGATGAATTATAAACACAAATTAAGCACATGAAAATTCAGTGGTGCTTGCCCGGGTTTGAACCCACGATCATCGGTTAAGATTCACGCGTTCTTACCACTAGGCCATCTCGGTTTATTTATAATATTGTACTATAAAGTAAGTTCTCAAACAAACATGTCGAATAAACGCCAAGCTACCATTAGTTTGGAATTAAAGGAACTTTTATTTTCATCAATATGTTACAAATAATTACCTATTCAAATTAAACAAAGCATTCATTGCCTCACAATTTTTGTGAGAGAATGAGTTAATATGGAAGTGCAAAAACGTAACGTTAAAATATAAGCGTAGAATCTAAAAACGTTAATTTTAGGTTTTAACCCATAACTTTCCTGATTGTGACTTCAATTTACAACATGCACTACACGATAGTTCTACGCCGAAACAAGTAATAAATTCACATGTCACGTCGTTACTGAGATATCGAATAGTTTTTCATGATAAAATGGAGTTTCAGTGTCGTCTTAATGGCAGAAATGAAATACTATGCCAGCGTTGATGCATGACCGGCGCTCGTTCTACAACAAATTGAAATAGGACTCTCAAAATTGTAACAAAGTAATTTTTCCGTGTATATATTACTTGGATAAAACTGAACAGTTTGAGTTATTTTTGTCTTTTTCTTTTCTCTTTTTTAACTACTCTGGTCTAACAGATTTCTCGTATAACAGCAGATTGGTCGCGGTTTCGAATTCTGCTTGACACCAAAGCAGAAATTCTCAGAAGCAACTTTGTGGTTTTGCTTATGATTTCTTTACCATTCCAACAAACTATGATAATGAATTTTACATTATTATACACGTCTATGTCGTAAGTTGGAAATTGGCTTCGGTAAAAATTGGTTAATGCTGTCAAATACATCAGTAATCTTAAACGATATTTCTTTATGAGTTTGTTATGGTTATGTAAATCATGAAGCATAATGGAATTCTTGTTGTATTAAAAGCTCAGTAGTTCATCAGGGGTACCTAAGTATTAGAAATCAATTAGTTTATAGTTGTTTAAAAAATAAAAAATAAGTTCTAAGCAATTTGTCCCGTCACTCGTTAAATATTACCTACCGATGCCATTGCCTCAATTCGGAGGACTAGTTTCATTGTTAGATCAAAAATTCGAAATTCACAGAGAAATCCTGCAATATTCTTGCTACAATATTACGCTGAATTTTTTTTATGTGTTTTCAAATTTACTTTTTAATTTTTCTACATCAGTATTAACTCAGTTAAGTCAACTTAAAGTTCAGTCTGTTGTCATCGGTAAATATTGTATGTGGTATATTTAAGATCCTTTGTTTATAAGTAGTTTTAGATTTTATATATTCCCAATTTTGGGCAGCTTCTTCTGTTAAAGAGGCCAAGTTTGTAAATAGTGATTACCAAAATACAAATCTTCATTGTGTATCTACGTATTAACTAAAATAAACCAACTAATTTTATAAACCATTGTTAGGTAAGTTATATCAGTCTCATTATATAATACAGTCTCACTTCCCTCATTACTTATTACCTGGCAACAGAACTAAAAGGCTAGAGCCAATTGCTTAGTCATATTAAATGGAGTGTCCTCTTAACGGCATGAAATGAAGCACTAGGTCAGGTTTGATGCATAGCCGTTTCGCTTAACCGAATTGAATTGCTCGGTGGAATAACGCTTATTCCTTACGATTTAAATTTGGTTTCAATGAAATTACAATATAATAGTAACTAATAATAATAGTAACTAGTAATAGCAATGTGAATGTCCCACTGTTGGGCTAAGTCCTGCTAAAGCACTCCTCCTCCCTCGGACTAAGCACCTTTTTTTTTGAGGAGAAGATTTTTTA
Organism: Nymphalis io; assembly: GCF_905147045.1. Lineage (NCBI taxonomy): Eukaryota > Metazoa > Arthropoda > Insecta > Lepidoptera > Nymphalidae > Nymphalis > Nymphalis io. Next base: position 6,936,873 of record NC_065902.1, on the reverse strand, counting down.
GAGCTTATTCCATTATGCATTGGTTGTATACATACATGTGACAGTTTTACGGTGTTTAGAAATTAGAGACATGCAGTTTTCTCGCGACGTTTTCCTTCACCACTAAGCAAGAGATGAATTATAAACACAAATTAAGCACATGAATATTCAGTTGTTTCTATTCAGATTACTCAGACGCGTTCTAATAATAATAATTAATTAATATAATATACACGTGACAATTATAATAGTTTTTATTTGTATATACATGCATTGTAGATATAAGCCATGGTTAACATTTCTTACAATGCCAATGTAATGTATGGGTGTTGGTGACCATCTATCATCAGGCGACCCATTTGCTCGTACGCCTACCTATTTTATATATATATAAAAACAATGAATGCTTTGTAAATGTCTTTTAAAGTAATAATGAATTTAAAAAAACATATAAAAGACCAGTTGTTCATTTTAAAATATTATGAATTAGAACATAGATAAAACTTTTACGTTAATTAAACACGATCTAACTTTTGAACTGTTTCAAAGTTGATGCAAGAACCAACACAAACATTACGAATTAAAAAAATATAAATGTAGTTCCCAGAACTCGGTAATTCTGATCTTAAAATTATTTTCTCGTTAAACTCTTGACTTATGATGAAATAAGTATGTATTCTTTATATAGAAAACGCTAATACGGTTAACAATATTCTCTAAGAATATTATAATATAACTCTAATATAACTCATTTTATAATAAATAATATTTCTATCTTGTTCCTTTTGTAGAATTTTTTTAGTTAATTCCTAATATTTGTTTATTTTGTTCAATATTTATAATCGTAAAAAATAGTATATCCGATAAGAAATGCTGCATTTACTTTTAAAGAATGTATTAATACAAAGTTGATATATTTCTTTATAAAGCATTTAAAAAAATACATTGAAATAACTTTCATTAAATAATTGCTTATTACAATATTTGACGCAAACGAAAAACATTACATTTTCGAAATAAATTTTCAAATTTTTAAATTGATTAAAAAAAAACATTTTTAAGACCTAAGAGATTGTGTAATTATAATAAGTTCCATATATTCTTTTTATTCGTTCAAATAAATTTCTTCTAACATCTTATTTGAATCAAAATAATATTTTAATGCTATTCAAGGAGCACGTTTTATCGTTTGATATTTAAATATGTTAGAAGATGAAATAAATCTTAAAAAAAGTTTTGATTTGATTTTTTTTAAAAGATGAATATAAATGGCGTGTAACAATAACAGCATGTTAATGTCCCACTGCTGGGCTAAGGCCTTCTCTACCCTTTGAGGAGACGTCAATGGCGTGACGAAGCTTAATGGAACTTAATGTTAATTTTGTTAATTTTTTTTATAGGAGTGTGTTCGGAAAAAAATTGCTCGTATCTAAAATATACAGTCTTGCTATTATTTATCATTAGGAATTACAGTAATGAGTGGCGGTGCATTTATTTATTTGTACTTATATAATTTATTGAAGTCTTTGCACGATTTAATTTTATACAAGAATTTTGTTAAATAATTATTATACTTTTTTGCACACATTGTATATCTACTAGTAACCAGTCTTACGGGTGTATCGCAGTCTATGTCGATGATAACTTTTTTATTTACGGATATTTAATGATAGTAATAATTACATAATTTTACTGTAGATTTTTTTATTAAATTCTAAAATAAATTTAATAAGTAATATTTTAAAAAAAACACAGATGGAACTGAGAAAGATATTAATTGTGCAAAGTGTTTTAATTATAATATCATTTATGTTCACAGGCATGAATAGTGTGAAAGAAAAGTTTTAAGCTATTCAGTAAAAAAGCCAGACGCTAGTAAAGATACTATTAGCGCACTTAGCACCATACTATTTAATATTAATTATTTTTCTATTTCTAACTAGAGCTTCTGCCCTTGCGTGAATTTCAATTCGAAGATTGCAGCAGAAAAGCGTTACTGAATTTTCATGTACTTAATATATATAGTAACAGACTTTTAATGTCCCGCTGCTGGGCTAAGGCCTCCTCTCCTTTTTGAGGAGAAGGATTGGAGCTTATCCCACCACGCTGCTCCAATGCGGGTGGGTAGACTACACGTGTGGCATAATTTCAATGAAATTAGACACATGCAGGTTTCCTCACGATATTTTCCTTTACCATCAAGCACGAGATGAATTATTAACATAAATTAAGCACATGAAAATTCAGTGGTGCTTGCTCGTGTTTGAACCAATGATCAGCAGTTAAGATTCAAGCGTTCTAACCACTAGACCATCTCGGATATACTTAATATTTGTTTTTTAATATTTATCTCGTAGTTGGTGATGAAGAAAAATATTGCTAGGAAACTGGTTTATTATATCCACGAAAACGCATTGGAACGTGGTGGAGTGTTTTAGTCTCCTAAAAGGGAGGCCTCTGCCAAGCTGTAGGACTTTTACATGATACTCACTTTAAAAAAAACAGGGCGGGGCAAATTAAGTAAAATTCTTAGCAAAATATTTCTATGATTTGACAAAAAATGTGTTTAAAAAGACCTTACTTTTTATCTTCAATAGAATTGTTGGCATTCCAAACTTAAGCTACTCGATATAATTATTTTTGTTTTCAAGTGTTTTCTATTCAACAAGAACAAACTCGACGATACAAATCGAGGGAAGAAGTATAAATATTTATTGTACAGGTGGTATAAACCGCTGGAGGATATTGGAGGATAAATTGATTGTGCGGGGTCGGTTTTCCATTTAGATATGGAAATTTCCGGGATTGTGTACGAAAATTCTTTGATTTTACCTTTTTTTTTTCAACAAATCATGCTAAAAGCTATCAAGATTTTTGCTTAGACACTATGAACGATTTATCTGTTTTTTTTACATGAACACGACATATTCAAGTTGAATTTTTCGAGAAAAATGGATACTACTACTGCTAATTACATTTTACATCAAAGCGGTCTCAAGATTCATTTTAGCTTTTTTTCTATTTCTTGTAATTTCAGATATGACTATCCATTTATATTATAAGGCTATTAATACATTAAACAAAATGAATTGTTTTTCAAACGTTTCATAAACAATAATAAATCAAAGTTGAATAACATTAAAACTTTAAAAGAGGGTACAAAGGAGGCCTATACAGTGACAGTTTAGATGGGCAATGTTTACTCTGCACTTCCTTTACTTTACTTTTCAACTTTCACCTATGGTTCGTATAAGCTCAAGCTCAAGGTTACAGGCTCAAGGCAGCCGTGAACAAAAGTTATACCTTTACGGTTGCCTACCACCAATAACAGGTGGCACCAGAAGAAGAAGATTCAAAATCCGACTGTGGTGATGCATTCTTAAAGGAACCGACAAGGAACGTTCATTTCTCATAACATTTAAGCCTTTTATTTTTACGTATATACAATTAGTTTTCGAAATACAGTATAAAGAAGAACTTCTTGGATAAAAATAACTATTCAAAAAACTGCGTTATAGAACGATATATTGATATTGTCAATAACAGAAACATTAGGCAACCAGTAATCTGTATATCATTTCGCTGACTACTATGAAAATCTATCGGCCCTCCACGCCGATTCCTTGCGAAGCATCGCCGACACGATTGCTCGCAGGGACAGGTCTTGTCCGACTTCACCAGGATCTCCCTCTCCGCACTCCACGCAGGGCACACTTCCAACGTATGCTGAGCGGTGTCCCGGTCCACGCCACAGTGGTGACACATCGTCGTCGATTCGCGTCCGATCTTACACAGGTATTCTCCAAAACATCCGTGACCGGTCATTACCTGCGTAAGTCGGAAGGAGTTCATCTGCATCTACACCAATACGGTAGCTACATCAACAAGGCCTCGTTAATGCTCTTAACCACATTCTGTATTATTAATGAAGTCAACAGTGGAGAAATTATTTAATAAGAGAATTCATAAATATATGAAATATTTTCTTTTCTGAACTCGAATCCAAATATCAATGGTTTTTCGCTTTATACCCTTTATATTATTAGATTGTAAATGAAAGTAATGGATAAACTTTGACAAACGAGTGACTATAATGACAAAGGGCTCAATGTTTCGAACATAATTTTATCTAGAAGGTCAGTTGGGTTTCGTTTTCTTTTTTATCGTAAATGGTCGTATGAAAAATATAGGTTCAATATTCTTATCTTCATTTGCTCGTTATACGCATAACTTTTTCATTTCATTTTAATGGTTTAACAATAAAACTTGCCCTGATAACAAATTGTAGATGCTTTTAGTGTATCAAACCCAAACCAAACAGCAATAAGTATTGTTGAGTTCCGGTTGAAAGGGTGTGTAAGCCAGTGTAACTACAGACACGAGGGACATATCATCTTAGTTCCCATGGTTTTGGTGTATGGTATGGTATGTATTAAGGTATGGTTAATATTACATACCGCACGGTATTACTCACATGGCGCTCATAGACATGTTTGAGTGAGGAGTGGTTATTAAAAGCCTTTACCATCAGGGAGTCTATTTTCCAGTCCAGATAATGCATATAACATAACACCAAACCAGTGCTCATGTATTTTATCTTTAACTCTTAAATGCCTGATCATATGTGAATGTATTAGGTTCGTCAGAATCTTTACATCATCCCGTGTGACACTGGCTAAATTTAGAGTAGTCGTTGTTTTTTTTATATTCGTATGATATAATTTGCTATATACTTTTTTATATAAAAAGTTATTGTATTTTTTTCAGGTTTAATTGTTCATTTTGATATACAATGTCGTCATTTACAACGGGATTACAAATAAACTTTTAATATGTTTTAATTTAAAAAATATATAACTATAACGACTTCATAAATGTCAACACCTTGATACGAAACAATAACCCCCAGGCAGTTAGAAATAAAAAAAATATTATTGTTAACAAAAATTGTTGGAAAAAACAATAATACTTAAATTCTTTCGCCAGATATTTTAGAATGTACGTAATAAAATAAGCAAGAAATGTTAAGCTTCTTTTATAAATAAAGTTTTGAATTTAAATATTTTAAATAAAGAAGACTTAGTTTAATAATTTTATTTGTAGGAACATTCGCTCATTCCATTTTATTGTACAGGTTTGTATTATTCAGGACTCTTGAAATTACAGGAAAAACACAGGAGACTCTATTTTAAGAAACTTAAATAGAATATCTCATAATCATTTAAGACTTGATATTACATTTCTCCTAGATTTTTCCGAGGAAATTGTATCTATAAAGTCAAATGTGTAAGGATGAAATTACAGAAAAGTATTATTGACATAATTGTTTTTAAAATTTTCTTTTAAGTTTTAAATAGGGTGAGCGCATCTGGTGAACTGAAGCGGAGAAAATTCTAATAGACAGAACATGTGGCGCACACGACAAAAGCTCGCACGCGCACTTTTGCTTAAAAAAAACTTCGATCTTATCGCCTATATTCTTACCATTTCGATTATCATATCATATTATATCATATCATATTTCAAATATAAGGAAAACGTAAAAGAAGTCATAAATAAAATAAAATATGATTTCATGCATAAAACATACGGCTTTGTCCGCAAAAAGTAATAATTTAATATATTAGCACGTTCTCAACGTGACAAGTTTTTTAATCGCAAAAACGCAGACTACCATATTTAATGGTCTTGCACTGGTAATAAGAATGACGTTTTGAACCGGTCGATTCGAGTCGAAAATTTAGAGGGCATGTTACAAATATTATGAAATAAAGATTTCTTTCAAATTTAAAATCTATTCATGTGTATTTCTAGTCAGTCAGTCAGTTCAAGGCCTAATGTATTATTGCCCTGTTATCGTCATTGACATCCTGTTTCGGTGCCAGCAATAACTCTAAATGCTATACCATCATAATTACGAATCGGTGGATTGATAGCGTCAACAGTGATAAATGATGAATAACAGTCACTATTATCATTTGACCTCTAGCGATACCCATACGACAAAGTTACAATGCGTCACACGAATCCACGCGATTTTACCATTTGCGCGACACGTTTTATGGCTTAATATCGTCCGAACAAAAGGATTTCAACAATAAATCTAGGAGGATAATGGGGAACGGGTAACCAAACTTCAGTTCTGTTTATGCTTCGAATGAAATTGAAATGAATAGACCAAAGTTATTTCTTAATTAGACGATACGAGAAGTTTGTTCGTACGTCTCCTTGGAGTGTCAAAATGAGAGCTAAACTTGTTTACCTTTCCACAGAGATGTTTGTGTGGAACTTTGCAAATAAGCCGCCTAAGAGACGGTAAATTTAACTATATTCAAAATTTATGTGTTTGTCGAAATTATTGTTTTTCCTTTTTATTTTATAATCAAACAATTTTTATGAGCTTATCTGAGATCTACCAAAAACCAATGTATTTGTATATTACGACTTTAACATAATTTCTCGACAAAATTAATGTAGAAATACAATACATAATTTTAGAACAATGAAAACTCTAAATAGGTCAATAGAAATCATACACACAAATTTATCAAATCTTATAAATAAAAATTAATGTTTACTTGTTTGTGATGACTATTTAACTTATCAAATGGTAAGTTGATCTGTGTACGCCATTAAAGGTGCCAGACCTAAAAGAACTGAATTTTTTCTTCGTATGTTCGTCCTTTATTCTACCCTAGCGAAGCCGGGACGGGTAACTGACCTATAATATAATCACGGTAACCGTTAGTAATTCGGGTTAATTGTAATAATTGGTAATGCTTACCAAAATATTTTTCATAATTGGTAATATGAATATGCATCAAATTAAAAACAGGAATGGTCTTTCGCAAAAAAGATCACGTCTCAAATTTTTTCTTCAGTATTTAGGTATTCCGTAAAAAATCCTTTAGAGATACCGTTACGGTCATTTCAAACTAAAAATGCATAATATGATGTTGATGCTGCATTTAATGAATAGCGTAGCTTAATTGGCATGACATCTTGGGTGCGATATCTAAACGATATACATGTATAAAAAGCAGAGGGAGTGAAAGAGTGGTGTAAGGTTACGTGATATTATGTCGGTATGATTTTTCTATTTAAAAATATTATGTAATTTTTATTTCTGTCATTAAGTTAAATATATTACGTAAGTATAGTTAACAATAATCGAAATGCTATTATTATTTCAGTACGAATTATTATTATTTAAGTGCATTGGTGCTAATTAGATAGTCAGCACAGTTGCCTCGGGGCTCAATTGCGACCGAGTTCACGAGATAATAATCGATACGAAATACGAGTAAAGAATTTACCCAAATGTTTATACCTGGTCGTAGAATGGACTTTGATTTATTTGTATACGAAACCAGTTTACTTGGTGGTAAGACTGTGCAAACCCGTCTTTTTTATAGAATAGGAAGGCGGACGAGCATATGTACCTGTATGTATGTATATGTATACCTGATGGTAAGTGGTCACCTACGCCCATAGACATTGGCATTGTAAGAAATGTTATCCATCGCTTACATCACCAATGCGCCACCAACCTTCGGAACTAAGATGTCAAGTCCCTTGTCCCTGTAATTACACTGGCTCACTCACCCTTCAAACCGGAACACAACAATACCAAGTACTGCTGTTTTGCGGTAGAATATCTGATGAGTGGGTGGTACCTACCCAGACGAGCTTGCACATAGCTCTACCACTAGTCTGAGTCTGATTAGGTACCAACAGCGGTACTAAGTACAGTTGTGTTCTGGTATGAATGGTGAATGAGCCACACCTACAGGCACAAAGGACATAACATTTTAGCCACCGTGGCAGAGTCCGATAAGAGGGCATCATCATATAAAGACGAATTGAGAACATCCTTTTTTGAAATCAGTTAAATATAATGATGTTTTGCTGTAGAATATATTTTAAGTACTGTACTTTGATTTATAATCAAACTCTTTCCTTTGCTAGCAATAATGACTTTTGCTTGCAATCAAAATTTAAAACATTTTAATTTAAAAATATAAATAGAGGAGCGAGTAAAAAATGATCTTTGCTTAATAAATATAATTCGTGAACCCCGATGACATTGCAAGTGTAAATGAGCGCTCATTTGTCAAATTATTATTATTAAAAATATATTAAACAGTATCAAAATACATTAGTAACGGATAAAACTACGTACAACATCTGTGGCTTGATATTTTTTTAAATATTCAGTAAAAAGTTAGAATAATATATTTTATCATTACGTAGAAATTCGTAAATGTTACCTGAAAAGCAACATAATAATGAGAAGAAAATGTGCTTCTTCTTATATTTGGTTGCTGTTTATAATTCCAAAAAGATTGTGTCGGATGATAATCTGCTACATATCCTTCAATCCGAATTGAAGCAGCGTGGTGAAATAAACCTCAACTCTTCTCCCCAAAAAAAGTCGAGGCCTTAGCCCACGAGTGGGACATTTCATGCTGTAAATTACTTTACTTACTTTATGATATATAAATAAGGATTTTTTGAAAATACGCTATTTGCGTATATATGTTGATAATACTATATTTTTAGTATATGTGTATATTTTTAAACAAAATTATTTTTTATGCCTCCTCCCAAGTCTTCTCGGTGGAACAGGTCAGCGGAGGCCTCATGCTCCCGCTCCGTGGCCTCCTTCTGCGACGTAATACTCTTACAGAGCAATCCATCTCCTTCCAGTGCCTCTCGCTCCCCTGACGTTCATCACGCTCGGCACTGAGAGGTCTCCTCCGATTTTATTCCAAACCTAAATCAACTTAACTCAAAATCATTTATTCAATATAAAAAGCATTAAACTTATTTACTGTCAAATTAAAACCTACTACTAGATGTTACTAAACGCTTGAAACAATCATTAAATTAACGCTTCTACTTTAACGACTTTTACTAAACTTCACCTGTTACTATGTGTGTGTAAAATATTGCAATAGGATTTTTAACAAGTTCCTATAGCGACCGAGCTGAAATTTTTCAGACCCTTTTGATGTTGGCGGCAATCAATCTGGTATAATAAAAATCGTAATCTGTTCCAAATCGCCGTCAAATAAAAGCTAGCCTTTCATAAGATTATTTTTTATTATTATTTTAAAAGTAAATTTAAACTGTATATGCAAAATACAAAAATGACAAAGGCATAAAGCTTTACTCATCGAAAAAAAAAACAATTTAATATATTCCATATACAAGCATTTACAATACACGTGGTAGGATTATGAAACATTTATTCCAACGAGTTAATGCCTTATACAAACTCATAAATCTGAATTCGGTGCAGGTGTTATCTAGAGAAATATGTCGAGTGGTCTCCCCCGAAAATAAATCATATGTAATACACTGAAGGGCGCGGGCTTGACGCCTCTCCTCAATAATCCCTCTTGCGTTACCGAGCTCGAATTTCATTACCACAGATTCACGTAAAAATGTACCAGCCTTTTGCGATGGAAATCAAAATACACCTTGTCAGATCATGTATCAATTTTTTAATGTTTTGCTCATAATTTATTTTCTTTCTCTAAAAATAAATATTAAATTGACTTTCAAGTTTATCTCTAAGGCGTATATATGTAAGAATCAAAATTAAATTGATCAATATGAAAAAAAGTGTATTATATTGTATTGTCATCAGTACCAAAAGCCCAGTGGTTAGAACGCGTGAATGTTAACCGATGATCGTGGGTACAAATCTGGGCAAGCACCACTGAATTTTCATGTCCTTAATTGGTGTTTGTAATTCATCCTGCATGTGTCAAATTTCATTGAAATTATGCCACACGTGTATTCTACCAATCCGCATTGGAGCAGCGTGGTGAAATAAGCTCCAAAACTTCTCCTCAAAAGGGAAAGGAAGCCTTAGCCCAGTAGTGGGACATTAACAGGCTGTTACTGTTACTGTACCAAAAGTTTTTCTTTTCTGATTTAATCACTGCTTGGCACTAGAAAGATTGAGTCGCGTTTACACTTAGACATAATTGTAAGTTAAGTACAATATAAGCTTGAAATTATCTACCTAATAAACGTTTTTAATAATATATATATATATATATTATATATTATTAAAAACGTTTATATATATTTATATCTTTATATATTTATATTTATATGATATAATATATATATATATATATATATTTTACGTTAATTTTTTAAAATAATATGTAATAATATGTGTGTAATAATGTTTTATTGTACTCTAATATCCTTGGACATAATAATAATATACTGGGACATTATTCACACACGACCATCTGATCCCAAACTAAGCAGAGCTTGTACTAAGGTACAACCAGACAACTGATATACTACATATACTACTTATCTTTTTTTGTTAATACATACTTATATAGATAATTACCCCCAGGCTCAGGACAAACAGACATGTTCATGCACACAAATGTCTGTCCTGGGGGGGAATCGAACCCACGACCTTCGGCGTGAAAGGCAAGTATCTACCAACCACACCAACTGGCCTGTCAAACCCTATAACGATCGAATACGCTTATTCAATAGAATATTTGAGTAATATAAAAACAGACAATGTCGCATTGCAATAATAACATTTTGAATATTTATGATTGTGTTCTGCAGTGATCATCGAGTTCTTTTTTGCAAGATAGCTCTTAGTTTGAATAAATACCTACAAATTACCTTTTGTACATCCGTGTAAGTAAATTTATCTGAATAATAACAAAGCTTATTTTATTAGCTGAACGAGTTATATATGCACATAATTCATATCTTTCATTTAAACTAAATATAATGTAATCAGAAAGAAATGTAAATAAAAACGGATACAAAATCAATGTAACATATAATGATAACTAGCACCCACACTGTTTTTTATCTAAATGACATGAGAATTTAATTTTCTATTAGCTTGGTTAAGAAAGAAATATGAACTAAATATTTTATTTATAGCGATGTTATAGATATATAATAGATATGTAGGTATATGATACATATTTTATATTTTTAATATTAGGAAGATAGAGATAGGACTTTTTATATGTGTATGGAGTACATAATGATTATTATTATTTCGTATACAATACTGACCTGTGGTATTTAGTTCATTTAGAAAGATAAAGGCTAACAAATGTACTTAAAAAGGTCCAGGTTCCGTCCCACTGCACTCTTAATCTCGATACAAACAACGGTGGAATGCTTGTTTCACGAAATTTACTACAAAGTATGTTCTAATTCAAACCGTTTTGCTGCTCTCAACGAATTCCAGTTGCACTATGCGGAATATTAACTTGACTCGTTTGTTGCCTTCTACACTTCGCTAATCTTGAATATTGCAAAGGGGTCACAATTTAAATTAAAGCTTTTTGGTAAATAAAAATATAATCGTTTAAAAATTGGAATATGACTTTTTTTATCTTATAAAAAACACATTCCCTTGAAATGAGTATTCACTAACACGATTTTAAATATTAAATCTAATTAAATGCCAATTATTATTGACTATTAAATAATTCCGGGCAACATCTGTCGCTAACAAGCAGATTCTGCCCTTCAAGAATATTAAACTTCACTTTAACCGCCCGTAAACATAATATTAGTATTCAGGTGATACGGAGGGGACTCAAAGCATTAACCTTTAAAAAGGGGTCAGCGCGTGAAAGTTCCAACCCCTGATATCTTATTCTGGACGACTATTTGTCGCTGGGTTCAGTTTGAGAAATACTAACTTCGAATATTGATGTAAGTCTCAATTTCGGAACGATTAACTTGTAAATGAGATTCCTAAAGCCGCGTCATTAAAAATAAAGTTGAGACATTACAATCAAATCAAATAAATACTTAAAAACCATATCAGTAAAAAGCTTGAAATCGAAAAATATTGATGTTAGTTCATATATATATAGGCTTGATGAATATATATATATATATATATATATATATGGTATATATATATATACCAGCCTCGGATCGTCATGGCGCCAATCTCAAGTGAGATTACCCAAGACATATTACAGTGCGCAAGTGTATGCGCAAGCACAGGTGCATTCTTTAATCCTAATCTAATCCCTAACTCATAATCCAATGGGACGACAATCTAAAACGACCGAAAAGAGTTCAGGCGTAGGTCCAACAGCTTTACGTGCTTTCCGAGGCACGGCAGACATACACATTACCTACTTCCAGACTCTGGGCTGCTATTGAGAATTTTCGACAAAGCCCAATAACTTTTTATTGGCCCGACCTGGGATTTGAACCTAGGACCTCCAGGCATTACATCTAGCCACTAGACCAACGACACAGTCAACGAGCATAATATAATTGATATAGCTTACAATAGATATAAAGTAACATGTCAATATTAAAAGACCTTAAATTTGTATGTATATACCAAGGAACGATTTATCCCAATTCATCTTTGCTCTCTGAATCGATTTACCAACTGCTTTATTTTTGTACAATACTTTAGAGGGAAATCTAGTCGCTGCCATTTTATTGGAACTTCGAATGGCGAGCGATTTTGTCAAGTGAATGTGGCTGTCAGTTTACTTTCATACTTATTAACATATTATTACCACTCGAATTATTTTATCATAATATTATTATTACAAATGATAATATAATTAAATATACAATAAACAACAAGCTATCTATGTGAACGATTTAATATAAAATACAATAAAAGCTTATAAACTGATTTAATTAATATTACATATTAATTAATAAAACTTTGTAGACACTTATTAGATACGTAAATTAATTCAGATAAATTTACATTTAAAAAAAGGAATGTATTTACTGAGTCGAGTCGAGTCAAATCCAGGTGAGCGCCGTTCAGTTTTCATGTGCTTAATTTTCAATATTCATCTTGTGCTCAGCGGGAAAGGAGAAATTTGTGAGGAAATCTGATATTCTGCCATATGTCATCCATCCACTAACCCGCACTGGAGCAGCGCGGCGGATTAAACTGCAAATATAATATAATTCCCAAGCACAGTTTATTTATAGTTACTTTACTTAACATTTAACAAATCGATATAAGTTGAGACAGCACTAAGTATTTCTCTAAAGTACCCACAACAAATGTGTCAAGAAGGATATGTTTACACAATAGCAAAACGTTAAGAGAAACATGATCACTTTTCCTTCACTCGCAATAAAACTCTTCATTTGCTAACGATCCACATAACAATGTTACAAACGAGACAACAATGTCTGAACACAAAGGCTATCCTTGCTTCACGAGTATCATGACAATTGCTATTGAAGACACTTGTAAATTTATAGCGGTAAATGTTGCCGATTTTCGTGGTTTACGGTTATTTTGAATTATTATCGGACATTCGTATCACTTGAGCTTATTATTAATCGTCATTATTTGCTTTGCTATTTAAATAATAAGTTTGAGTTATTTTTCTCCTGTAATTAGTTATCAAACTCTACAAAATAAAGAAATTACGCTTTATGCTTTTGAGTACAAATGTTTTTCGTTATATTTACAAAGGTAATAAAATCTGTCGATTCATAATGCGCATCATACATTTTATAAGTTAAAGTTAGTTATTTTTCATCAAAAGTGTATGTTTTTTTTTTAAAATTAACAATTAAAAATAAACCAAAGTAAAATTATCTGATACTTACTACTTACAAAAAAATCATGGTACATCATCAATTATAATAATAACCATTTTGATGGTACGGAATAAATCCCATCTCTTTAGTTAAAGATTTGTGTAGAAATCCATCATAGTACAAGCCAGCGAGAGGTCGAAAGCCAGACGATTGATATAATTTTCTTAATGAGGAAAATCTTTGCCATCGATCATCGTAAGAAGGCGGTAAAGCAGCTTCTTCGTTTGTATAGGAATTTGTCGTTATAGACAGTCGATCTACCTTTGAATTATACCAAGACCTTGGATATGGATACGAATTTCTCATTTCTGTCAAATAAGTTTCTGTTGATGGATAAACAATATTTGTTGCTGTATTTATATTATTGTTTGTAGTATTACTTCCAAATTCATTTGAAGATTGACTAAAGTTTTGCCATCTATCGTCAGAATTAGGGACTGTCAAATTGTTTTGTATCGGAGCTACAGTTATTGATAAAGTATTTAAATATTCATTATTATATGCAGCATTCGGATATGGTCCAAGTGGTTTTGTGCTATTAACTATTAAATTTTCACTGTCAGTTTCAGTTGTTTCAGCATATGGAGTAGTAGTTATGAATTCATCGATATTTTCTAGCGTTTCAGTAGCATTTGTCTCATTAACATTGGCTTGTCTAAAACTATCATTGTCAAATGGCAATACATCATTATTAACTTGATCATTAAGCATTAAATTTTCAATATTACCAATATTTTCAGAAGTGAAGGTTTCATTTGATTCCTTAATATCACTATTAGTTTTAATGTCTGCAGTAACAAGTCTAGCGGGAGATATGATTTGAAATGTTCCTCCATTTTCTTGGTAATTTTCGTCCGAGGATGATTTTTGTACGTTCACACTTTGCTGCTGGTTCACTGTGGGTAATATAATAACTGGTGACAGAACGAATGGAGGTAGCTGTAGTGCTAAATTATGACCAATTTTATAACCATGAAGATACCCAAGTAAAGGTAATAAATGACGTTTGCTTCTACATCTTGATGTTATATCTTTAGCACTTACAACTGAAACAAATAACAAATAAATAGAATACACATACACATAATAGAACGTTATCATAAAGAAATTGTTTAAAGTCATTTACACACAAACTTACATAGACAAAAATTTAAAAATATATATAAAGGCAACACGTAACGAGCACTCCCGTACATTTTGCGCATTACAATGTATCATTACACATTTGAAACATATTATTCTAAACGTTGATGTAGTATGTGCAAAAGAAATCATACACGCTGTAACCTATTTAATGTACGGCTTAGTAGTGAATGTTTATGTTTTTAAATAACATTAAAGTCCATCATTTTAAGTATAATAAAAAAACAGATTATTTTTGTTTTAAGCATTTTAATCTTTCCAAGATGACATAAAAAATAAGCATCTTTTATTATTAACCGTTAAAATTCTGTAAATCTTTTAATGCTATAAATAATATAATAAAATAAATACTTTATTCTATTATTAATAATAATAAAAATAAATACTTTATTTTATATTTAGCATATACTGCAATTGAATATATAAAAAACAACTTCCCTCAGTAGTTGTACACAGTGAAAACAAAACCATGTAATCAACATGCGGGCTTTCGTTCTACTTAACACATGCACCATCACAAACGAAAGTTTTTACATACCGATAAAATTCTACTTGTAATAATCATTATTATGTTGGTTTGTAGATTCATATTAAAAGTTTTAACCCCCGCTATTAGTACATGCCATTCAAAGCGAAGACGAGCGCTTGAATATTCCAATCTTGTTTTACTTCAAAGGGGCCTCAGGTGAGCTCAATAGATTTCGAAATAAACAAACAACAGGATATTGGAGAAGAAGCAGGGACCGATGACAGGTGAAAAGCATCCATTATTACGATTTTCCACAAACGAAATACGCTTCCACCATATCTTTGTCTTTATGTATAGAAAATATCGCTTCAAAAAATAATATAATACCCGCGGGGGAAGCGATACGAGTGACAGTTTAGTACAAAGCATTTTTCCTCATATCCATAAGTAAATATGTAAGAACATTACCTCGACTCAACAAAGAACAATGTTTGAAACATTGGAATGTTTAATATTAGTGGAAGCAATATTTCTTCAATATTTTAGATACCAAATAACTCTAGAGATTATATATATATATATTTACAACAGCTAAACAGTCTTTTTTATGTTCAAATATACCTATTATTATTATTAATATTATGAAAGGATATAATAATGGAAACATACGGTAAAACTTCACATTGGGTATTATATTTTTTTTTGTTTTAATACTTTGCCATTTTACAATAGCAGTTGAATAAAAAATTGTCATAGTTTTAAGGCACTTCTCGAAGAAATTTAATGTATGATATATAAAGTGATATATGAGAAAGGCTTTACATCCCGAGACACTGTCATCGTCGGAAACGACGCTCGAGGCATCTTTCGCGCTGTCAGCTACGTGTCATATTTCATTTCCGAATTCGTTACAAATGTAACGCAACTATTCATTAAATCTATAAATTATATTAACTTTGAACATAAAATAGAGGTACAGTGGTACAATACGTAAATAAAGGCAGGTTTATATGGACCCAATGACCATCGATCACTGCCGAAAATAAATTTCGTCATTAAACCTTAACAAAAAATCGATTGCACCTGTGACATGCACTACTAGCACTACAGGCTAGACGTGTTCGCTATGCTGATTGGGGGTCACAGGATAGTGGCACAGGTGGATTGTAAAAAAAAAGTAATATGACTTCCTCTAAATGTCCCACTACCGGGTAAAAACATGCTTTCTTATCGAGAAGAAGAATTAGGGCACAGTATAAACTTGCCTTAATTTTTTTTCGCCTAGCCTTAATTAACCCGCACGAATTTGCACATGTGTGATTCGCGCTTAAACCCGATATATTATTTTTGATAAAAATGTATACCAATATTATGATACAATATTTAAACATACATTATATGTTATATATTATTATACATTGGAGAAGGATTGTATGATTATATCTTCTATCTGTAAGAATAAAGTAAATTACATTTTTTTATTACATCCGATTGCGCTATGTATGTCTTATATAAAGGCCCTCTGAAATATTACATCTTAACTTCTGGTGAAAGGAGAACGATGTGTTTATCCCTTTAACACTTATGTATACCTATATAATAAACATTTTACCGAAAACATCGTTTTTATTTCCTAAATATATTCCAATATATGTATATAATTAATCTATAAAATCTTTATTTTATGATACTGGGATGGGATTAATAGTTATTTTAAATATAAGGTACCTATTAAATAAAACTCGATTTATGTTTAAAAAATTTTAAGTTGATTTTTTTGATATTATTTAAAATTTCTCGCTTAAAAATATTATATCTTTCAAAAAAAATAATGCTAAAATCTATGTTAAAAAGTAATAAGCAATAAATCACACACATAAGTGGTCGCCAACGCCCATAGACATGGGCATTGTCAGAAATGTTAACCATCGCTTACATCACCAATGCGCAACCAACCTTGGAAATTAAGATGTTATGTCCCTTGTGCCTGTAATTACACTGGCTCACTCACCCTTCAAACTGGAACACAACAATACCAAGTACTGCTGTTTTGCGGTAGAATATCTGATGAGTGGGTGGTACCTACCCAGACGAGCTTGCACAAAGCTCTACCACTAGTAACCTACTGGGAAAAGGCCTCCTCTCGCCTTGAGAAGAAGGCTTGAAGCTTATCCCAACGTATTGGTTTGTTGACACACACTTGGCAGAGTTTCACCCTTCATCGCCTTGAAAGAATCTTAATATTATAAACACAAATTAAGCACATGAAAACTCAGCGGCAGCTTGAACCACTAATCAACGGTAAGCTATGTAAAGTATTCTAGCCATTGGGTCATCTCAACTCTTAAAGAGCTTAAGAGGGGTTTTTTGCCAACATTGAAATATTTACGTCATTCTTATCTTTTGAAATATATGCTATCATAAACTTTTCAATATTTTAGATTTACAAATTCCTTACACAAAGTTTTGGGGTGCCTTTTCGAGTGTTTGCCAGAAAAGTCCCCGGACAAACGATTTGTTTGGTGAGTATGATGAAAAGCACAATATAAAATATATTTTCATAAATAATAAGTCTCTCCTTAAACATAACATCAATCTATAAGCTATCATAATGTGTAAATAACATTAATCGGATTAACAAGATACTGAATATTTTATATTCTAAATTTTAGTAAAACACAAAAGTTGCAGTATTTATTTATTTATTTATTTATTTAAGGAAAACAACAGCATATAATACAAAATACAAGCATTAAAAATAAAAAAATACAAAAAATAGAGCCAATTACTGTTTTCCATTGAGTTATGCAAACTTAATATCAGTAAACAGAAGTAGCAACACACAATTTTAGTAAAAAAAAAAAATGTAAGTAACAAAATATGTATAAAAAAAATACAAAATAAATAAAATAAAAAAAAGAATGAATATAATTATAAATTTAAATTAGGCGACACAGACTATGTTGTGGATGGGTGTCGAGGTGTGCTAACTGCACTGTTGTTTTGTGTGTGTATAAGTAGGTAGGTAGGTAGTAGGGAAGGTTGTATTTATGTGTTTAAGTGTTTGTATGTATGTGTTTAGGTGTATGTAAATTTTGTATGAGTTTGAATGGTTAAGTAGAATTTTGAGCCGTGAGAATGTCTTTTTTAAATGATTTAATCGACCGATGAAAGATGTCGATGTGCGAGTATTTATTATTATATAGTGTATATTTCGATAGAACCACAAAGAATGTTACTAACCTAACGATTTGATCGTAAACTCTTTTTGCTTTTTAGGTATAATAAAAAAAATATTACATTCGATATTCAAATGAAACTTGAAGATCAATAGGTATTTAAATTCAACGTTTTTTGGTTAATACACAATAACGATAGAAAATACAAAAACGCAAGCAAAAAAACGAATGTTTACCCTAAATGTATAATAAATAGTTAGTTTTTATCCTAATTCGCACCGATTGGATTTGGTTCGATATTGGAGCTTGAAAATGCCCAAGTCCCAATCTTACTTTCCCATTACCCCACCTTTTGTAGAACGGCATTTGCATAAAGAGCCCCGGTCCTCAGGGTCTCTTTTCCGGGGTACCCATTTTGTGTTCGAATACGACGTGGAACGACGGAGCCAGAATTTGGCGGAAAAGCGACTGCCTTTATTTCGATAGAACCACAAAGAATGTTACTAACCTAACGATTTGATCGTAAACTCTTTTTGCTTTTTAGGTAAAATCGAATACGTTGAATGTTTCTCTTGATTATTCTATATCAAAGTAAATTGTCGCTGAACATAATAAGAAAGTCAATGAACTTACATTTCATAAAAAAATGTAGACTTGTTATTTCTTTAAGAACTTACTAAAGCTAAATCCAGCTAAATAAATGTTATTAATAATACATTTATTAATCAAGAAAGAAAATGTAGAAATATTTTATTCCAAATGATTATTGCTTTATCTTAGTGTGCCATCGATAAATAAATAAAACACACCCTTAAAATTTATTTCCTAAGCATGTTAGTTGTTAAGTAACCTGTCACATTTTCTAATCTTTGGAATTACAGTGCACGAAATAAATTTTGTAGGTGTTAATTTATCGTGAAGTTAGCATACATTTTGACTCTTATTACTAATGAATTAAGAAACAATGATGAATAGGATACTTATTATTATAAATGTTTGTGAACAATGTTTTCGAACTGCAGATTTCCTCACAGTATTTTCATAATAAGCACAAATTGATTACATGAAAAGTGTTTACTTTACTTTATATTATATTATATTATATAGACATGCGGATAAGCAAATAGGACACCTGATGGTAAGTGGTCACCACCGCCCATAGACATTGGCGATATAAGAAATAATAACCATTCTTTACATTGGTAATGCGCTACTAACCATGGGAATTGAAGTGTTATTTCCCTTGTGTCTATGGTTACACTGGCTCACTCACCCTTCAAACCGGAACGCAATAATACTTAGTATTGTTGCTTAGCGGCAGAAGATCTGATAAGTGGGTAGTAGCCAGCTAAACGGGCCTGCACAAGGCCCTACCACCAGATATGCTTGCACGGGGTTAACCCTTAATCTTCAGTATACGTGTTCTAGCAATTTAGTCATTTCGACTCATGACCTTTTGGTGACAAAAAAAAAATAAAATAAGTCCAATCGAATGCTGATGATAATAATGATCACATAAAAACTAAATCTAAATAAATAATCAATTTCATTCCTAACCCAGGTCAATTACTCAATTATTTTTCGATTATTCGAATAATTGACCTGGCCTATTCAGATTGTGCTAAACAATCTTGTAATTATAACTATAATATTAATATAATTTGAAAGTTTCTTTGTTTTTCCTAGTTCCGTGAATCAAAGTCTCAAAAGATTAAATTTAACTAACAGCTAGTTCGAAATAAAAAAAGAAAATAAAGTAGGTACCTATTTTATATTCCGATCAAAGAGGAATTTCAAATTGATTGCCAGAGTACCAAAGCAAGAAAAAAAATTACAAAACTAGTTTATCGCTAGTAACTTCTTCTAAGTAAAAATATCTGAGTCACGTCTATATTTTTTTTAAACGAAGTTCTATAAACAGTTTTCGTCTTTTCATATCTTAGATTTTTCCGTTGTAATAAAAAAAATTTTTAATGTTCCGTCAGTAGTTTCAGCTCAGTCATATTGTCTCAGTCATTGTTTTTTTAACTACCGATGGTAGGAAATCCCAACTGGGAATGCACCAACCACTCACAAAATAACCATAGCCAAACAGCAAAACAGAGTATGGCCATCCTCTGGTTTAAAAAGTGAGTCATTGTAATCACAGCCACAAGGAATATAACTGTTTAGTTCTCACGGTTAACGGCGCGTTAATGTTATAAAAATAGTGCAAAGTATTTATAAGAGTGTCAATATTTATGGGGACTCTAAAACCAGGTCTGCCTTCAATGTAAAATAATGAAAAAAAAGCCTCCATTTTCCTCATTTTATGTAGAAGCCACAGATTAATTGTGATCCCTTAGTGTTATTAATACTGAAATTAAGTCTCAATAAAATTAAAGTAAAGTAACAGCCAGTAAAGCAACACAATACAGTGAAGACAATATTCGTTCCAATTCCAAACTGAGTTGATGGATATATATGTAATAACATAGATTAGCATCTGATATATTAGGGTTTCTTTCCTATGTTTTACCTCACCACTAAGCCTGAAATAAGCACAAATAAATCGCATACAAATTTAGTATAGCTTGCCTGGATATGAACACACAATCATTAGTTAGAATTAAGGTGTTCTAACTACTGGTTCATGTCGGCTTTTAAAGCTTCAATAGCCCAAATGTTTAAGGGCTTTCTAGCTAAATGAAAGTTGCTGGTTCGGTCCTAATATCTTCCCTATTATTTTACCCCATACAAATCTAAAAATTACTTTTAAAATAGAATCATTAGTTATTTCTTGAAATAGCAGTTTTTTCTCGTCTTATTTAAATACATATATGTATATAATATGAGAATCATTAATATAGTAAGTATATCATTCCTTTGAGCTGAATAATATGTTCTTATATTTGTCCATAAATAAGAAGAATAAATTGTCCCGAAGGAGACCGTGCCTGCTTATTTATTGAGCCGAACACAGGTGAACCTTCGCGTGTTTCACGGCGCCCCAAGCATCATATAATGCATCGGCGACTAGAGAGCAATAGGATATACTCAAAACCAGGTCAGTAATTAAGTAACATTTGGAGTTAATTTTCGCGGAGACAAATCTTTTAATGTTCGTTACTAATTAATTTATTGTCGTTGAAGTTATCTTCATTACAAACAAATATGTAATATTGAAGATTTTGTATATTATTATTAACTTATGGCGAACTAGTTTTTATACTAAATTATAATTTAATATTAAAGAACACGCATGCAAAACTTCATCCCCAACTTTACTCCTTTGAAGAGTGAATAAAAAAAAGCCTACGTCCATTTTAGGAGTTCGAGCTTGCTTCGTACCAAATTTTATCAAAATCGTTTCAGTGATTAAGCTATTAAAACCTAACAGAGCTACTTTTGTATTTATATACAGCAGAATTTAATCCATGCGCGTTTAATCACAATATTTTCCATCACCGCCAAGCACGAGATGAATTAGCGCAAAATTAAAATGATGACCATACCGAAAACATCAACATACAACGAGATGACGTTCTGTTAATATTATTTTGATACTGATCCCCGCCTTATTAATTTTTATTGGCCTGGAGAGTTCCTTTGTAGGTCAACGACGGCACAGAATGAGTTCGGATCATTGATTTCCCAAGCGAATGGTAAAACCAAACGTGCCTTATTTAAATACGGAACTCATAGTAGCAACTCAACCATCAAAGTTCGGTCATTTATTTTGTTAAGGAAGTAACCTGAGACATACTTTCATTAACTTAAATGTCCTCATTTCATAATCGCTGTGGTTTTCTATTTTCCCTAAGCTTTTTATATTCTAATTAAATTAAGATATTCTTATAAATTTAATAAACTATACAAATACACCTATTCAATATCAAGAGAGTGATCTATATTTTCAATGAAGTTTATGGAAACAAGAAAAATATTTTAGCACAAAATCAAAACTAATAATTTTTATGATATTATATTTATAAGATTTTTTTTCAACGATTCAATTGTGATAAAACTACTGATCAAGTTCCAAGAAAACCTGTGAAAACCTGATTATTAATCTTATTAACTATAAAGCAATACCCGGCAGCCGTTGGCCTGTCTGTGTATGTATTATGTATACCAATAGATATGGCAATCGGTTGAACGGTATGAAAGTTGAAGTTCTCTCGATTAAAAAAATATATACAAGGGAAAGCTTTCATAGTAATCCGACAAACGGATAAACCAAAGCAATTTTTTGTATAATTTTTCAAATTTATCTAGCTAATAAAGATATAATATTGTTACAAAATATTCCAAGCGTCATATGCAAATGCGACTATCCGATATACGCCTTTATTAATCAAGACGGTAGAGGGTTCTTATCAAAATATCATCCTAAACAAACTTATGACCCAACACTATACATTATTCAGTATAACGATTACTAATTCAAACAATACACTGTTACAGTTGCCTGAAATCCAAATAAAGCTTTACCAAGAACCCTAAGTAATTATGTTTTGTTGAACAGGATTGAACATGGCGTAATGAGCTTGAAGACATATGTATTATACAAATATCGGTATTATTCTAGCAGATTTGTTTGATTTAAAATTCATGATATCATTTAAAAACATGAAAACAACCGTGCTCGCCCACAATCTTCGGGTAAGATGGACGTGCTCTAGCCATCTCGGGTTGGACAGTGATTTGCATTGCTAGATAAAAAATATATTTAACCTCTTAATTATTATCATCATAACAGCAGTAATCGGAAAACGTCCAAAGCTGACATAGGCGACCCCCCCCCACCCTCAAGAATTTTTACGTTTGCCGGTCTTGCACTATCCGCATCCAAAATTGTCCTTGCAATATCGTCGATCCACATTGTTGGGACTACCCGCGGTACGTCCTACCACCAAGTAAGTAGTCGTATGAATAAATGAATATAATGAAATTAATTTATTACAAGTTCAAATTCGATTAAGTTTCAACAAATATATAAGATAATCTACAGCTAGCAAAACTAATATAGAAAGTTTAGCTGCATAAAGCGAGTATTGTGCAACAAATCAACTTCGTTACGTAAACTAACGGAAGCGGACGAAGTTATCTGTACAACAGTCAAATAGAGAATTTATTCTAGTATCTTATGCATTGTTCTCGTAAATAAGAGTCGCGAGAGCAAAGAAATGGCTGTGTGACAAGATAGCTTGGAACGTCCCTGATGCTTCCGCTGTCCCGGGGTGAGGCGCGTGCATTACTTGAAATTCTTTGTTTTCTCACATTTAAGGCAGCGCTGTTTAGCGTTTCAAACGCTGAACATAAATTTTATTGATTTAGGCTCATGGTTGTAATAGTTTTTTTATTCATCAAGCAATCAAACAGTCATGGTGTAAAGGTAGATTAGGTTAACATTATTTGTATAAAATAGTATGAGTTAAAAATATAAAAAAAATGTAAATAATTAATAAAAATTTCAATATTCATTTATAGATCATGATTTTAATATATAAACAGTGAGTGGTGGTGTTTAGGTGCATGGTGAAATACATAAACAGCGGTGATTAGGTGCATGGTGAGTTAGTAATGACTACTATTTTTTATTAAAAATTTGCATAGGTTTGCAATGTTATGTGGACAATATCAATCAACCTTCAAGCAGTTTGTGCGGAAAATTATCTCGTGTGATACACATTTTATTTCATGAGCATTGAGCTTAAAACGCCCGTGTGAGCGTATTCTTTTACTCGTGAATAAATCATTGCCCATGGGACAAGTAGATAGTGCGTGTTACTTTGGAAAATTTCCTTTTATACATTTAATAAAATTTGAATAATTTTTCATTTGAATTTAAATTTATTATCTTTTTAAAAATATTACACAATTTCGGTGGTATACTGTTATTGTAATTAGGCGTTTTGTTCACGAAAATTATATTTAATTCTCTTATACTTTACATAATAATACAAAAATTGATACTTGTCATTTCTGTGATGTTTTTGTACTGATCCGAGCTCCGAGACATACTAATCTTGAATTTGATTTTTCATTGTTATTATTAATTGTCACAAATGGCCGTAGTTACACGTATTATGAGTAACTAAATTGCTCTTATGGTTCTGAACAGCACATGACAGACAGACAGTCTGACAAACTTTAAAAAATAGAATATACCCTCCCCCCTTTCAAAAAATTAGAACCAAAATACTTTATTAAACATAAAAGTATTACACATACTCACTTATAGTCAAATTAGAAACTACCACTTTGGGTACGGAACCGACTATTAACTACTGCTAGTTTGCGGTTCCTTATAGAAATATATACTGATTGAAAACATTTTAAAAGTATCAGTGATTAATAAATGAAAAATTACGTTAAATTGATGATGAAAAATAACGTAGAATTGCTTATTTTTCAGATTACAATCTGAACTACGTTTTTTTAAACGGCACTGCAATTCGTTGCCAAACGAAATTTTTAACGTACCATAAAGTCAATACCTTTCAATTTTTTACTCATTTACCTGTCAATTTTCAAAGTTATGTAGAAATTCCTAAAAAGCGAAGCTGAGAATCACTTCCAGATTTCCAATACATTTTTTTTTTATAGTATAGCAAGGCGGACATGCATTTGGACCACTTGATGGTAAGTGGTCACCAAACGCCCTTAGACATTGGCAATGTAAGAAATGTTAACCATCGCTTACATCACCAATGCGCCACCAACCTTGGGAACTAAGATGTTATGTCCCTTGTGCCTGTAATTACACTGGCTCACTCACCCTTCAAACCGGAACACAACAATACCAAGTACTGCTGTTTTGCGGTAGAATATCTGATGAGTGGGTGGTGCCTACCCAGACGAGCTTGCACAAAGCTCTACCACCAGTAATACACCTTTTTCCCCTATAAATACTGTAATTATTTATTTGTCAATATCCTAGATCCAAGACTACGTTAGAATTAAATTTAATTACGACCCATTCATTAGTTTTAGTATGATTAGATAACAAAACATATAGACAAAAATACTCACACATTTAGGATATTAACAAAAATAGACATACAAAATAATTTACAATACTTAAGTAAAATTAGCTCTGAACAACTAGTTCGCTAACAAACAAGAATTTTAAATGAGCGAAGAGACGGCTCGACGCTGGTGTTGCCTTAATTGGTTATAGTTGTTTCAAGCACTGTAGCTCGTTACGACATTCTAGTAACACAGACCTAAATAAATCGATCTTAACTTAAATACAACACACTATAAAACAAATAAAACTCTTACTTAGTACTTATATAAATGGTTTACAATCTTTTTTTTATCATGTTTACTTCTTCTCTATAATATGTTCGATCTTTTGGATTTTAAGTTTCATTTTTGTGTTATTTAATTGATATTTTGTGGCACCATTACATTATTACCATTCATAAATTCATATAAAATATTTCATAAATTAATTATATACATATTAGACCGCCTAGTTAAACATTGCATCAATCAAACATCTTTATCTGTCATTATTGATTTGACATTCGAAAGAAGAAGACAAAACATTGTTTAACTAATCACCCTCTAAACGACGTTTATAAATAAAGCCGATTATATTTATATATTTTAGTTACAATATGATATATAATAGTATTTGTTGTTGATCCTCTCCACTCATATGTCCTGTGGACTGCTTTCCCATAAGATTATTAAGTAAGGGTGCAATGACCCTGTGCTTCCGTCAACGCGTAGCACTTAAATATCTTCTGCACATTCGGTAACTTGAAAATTACCACCGTTGGGCCCGGGGACATTAGTAAAACCAAAATCAATAAGGTATGATTTATTTATACAAACTAACTGAAAATAGTTTACAACATATTATCTACGTGCTGGGTATGTTTATTTTTTAATTAAATGGGACAATTGAAGTGTTCATAACAATATGTTACAATTTCATATTTTAAAAGAAATATTTAAATAATAAGTATAAAGTTGGTCAAAATATCTCTGATAAAGTTGAGGATTTTAAGCTTACTCAAACCGAAAAGTTAGTCAAATGACACCGCGGGGACAGAAATATTTTGCAATCTCTTCAAAGATGGGCGGCTTCCATAAAGTTTTCAGAAAAGGAAAATCCGAGAGTGTATACAGAAGTGTACCTTTTGAGACAATAGAAACTATGAGAGTAGTTCAAAACTGCTAGACTGTTTCTTTCCCACAAACTTTATAAAGAAGTGTTGTATTAAGTTCATTCAACCGGTCGTGTATAAATAAGGAATAAATGATTGCTTTCGATCAATGTCATTGATTTTTAAATATAATTAAATATATGATTTATAATAAAGCCCACTTTTGGTACCTCCTTACGCTTATATTCTAGTAGCTTATTCCAATATGCTGCTCTAATTTTAATTTGTGAACACAACAACAAATTATAAACGCATGAAAACTTGCCTTGGTGCTTGCCTGTTAGATAATAATAATTGTAAATTATTATTATCTATCTAACTAAAATAATTGTTAATTAAATATTATTTAGGTAAAGAGGGAGATTTTTTTAAATATATATGCTAGAGCTTGACAGTTACCACACCTGATGGAAAGTCATGATATAGTCTAAAATGGAGTGCGCTTGCCTTGAAGATGCCTATGTATCCCTATATAAGTCGCATAATATATGGAATTAAGACGAAATTCGTACAACCTTTGTGTTAGTAATTTTAACAGCTGGATCGACGAGGTATTTCTTGATTCTATCGTCAAATAGTTAGATGGTAGCAAAGTATAAAATTGTTATCTGAATAACTTATATTTGCAAAGTTTCAAATAGATTGATTCCCATAAAGCGACGTAATCGCTATTTTGTTTTGAGATAAATATGTTGCTGGCAAAGTTAAAAATATCTGCGGAATTTCATTATAGAATCGAATATTTAGTTCCAGAAAGAATTTACGTTCTTTGCGAAAGCGGAAATTTAGTTTTCTAACATTATGATTACCTCTTGTGTTTATACAATGATTATCAAAATAATCAATATATTATGAACATATATAATTTAATAAATATATTATAACGCAATTGTTTAAGTATTCAACAATTTAATTCACTGAGTTGCGATATGATATTTTTATAACTTGAATTATGCTGATAATTTTAAATATTTTATTCTAAGATTTATGAGAAATTTATAAAAAGAATATTTATTAGCGACTTTTATTAAAATATTAATAGTAATTATTTACCTACTCCACAAATGTATGAAGATAGTATTCAACGAAAAAATAATTTAAAAATGGAAATTTAATGTAAATAAAAGTGTTTTTTTTTTTAATATATTAAAATGTTTATGGCATTCTTCATATAAATAGTATAAAAAAAATCCGCGATCGTACTTTTGAACAATTGTATTCACAAACATTCATATTTAGAAAGATCTAAAATACAGTAAAGAACAACATTTCATCATTGCAAAGTCCGTTCATGTTGGTCACATTATCTGTATGCGGTTTGTTCGGGAAATGAAAATCGTACTCTCGGAGCGACACCAAATTGGAAAAGCAACACCTGCGCCCGGCGTTTTTGGAACAAAACACTTCCTGCACGTTTTATCGACTTATAAACTGTTTTCATACGCGCAACACTATTGTGCGAAATGTGAACACAGTTCGTGAATGTTTGTTATATTATGATAAATTGTGTCTGTAATTTGCTTTCATTTTGAAATAGCTCCGAAGTGTTAGTTTGATATGTTTTATTTTTAAAAAGGATTCGGGGAAATGAGCTTGTTGTGATGTGACGGTTAATGATGTGCAGATTATATAAACAATTTTAAGAAACATTTTTTTTTGCCTGCGGTAACTGCACACTTGACAATAAACAAACTATACTTTTACATTTATAATATAAGTTTTAGCGTAGAAGATAATTTGTAGAAATAATCATATATTTATTATACATTATATTTTTTATTATTACAAATTACAATTGCGACACAAAAGAGCGAAACCACAAGTTGATAATAAAATGATGATAAACTATAACAGACAGACATACAGAATAGTATGGGTGACTATTAAATGTATAAAAACATAAATAATATAAGCTAAAAACCATAAAGTGTGATATTCGAAAAAATAATAATGCAAAGATCAACATTTCTTAAATTTACTTTAGCGTTCAAGGTTGTAATTGTAATATAATATATTCTGCATGACATCAATATATAAGTCACACCTGTAAATGTCCCACTGGGTGGAGGTCACTATTTGAAACTTATTTCTGATAGCTGTTCCTGTAACTTTAAATACCCATGTGGCAGATTTTCAGCCGACTCAAAGTTTTACTCGCCATGTTCCTACGCCTACACGTCGATGAACTATAAACACGAATTGAACACGTGAGCACTCATCGTGCTTTGCTGGTTGAACTTGGATTTTCGATGAATATTTAATATATACAGTAGGTTTTAAGAACTATTGGTTCGTCATACGATAAAATTAAATGAAATGTACATTCTACCCTGCTTTATCTATTTTCAATATAAACATTTCCAAATGGAATGAAAGTTAACTATTAAAAATTTAATGAAGCTTAAAATATATCCTTTATAACACTTAAATTGACTTTATTTATTATCGGCAATGTGACTTATAACAAACCATTTATTTAACTATAAATAAAATTAATCAAATCTATGTTATTTTTGGATTGTCGTTATTACGCAAGTCATATCTGACGTTTTTAATAGTACAAATATCGTCATTTGCCAAAATATGATAAGCAGTTTGAGAGCTCAAAATTCAACTATACATTGTTGAATTTATAATTTTTATTAAAAAATTTAACTACTGACTTTCTTGTATATACGTATATATTTTACATTTCAAACCAATAGTAACATTACATTTATATTGATACTATAAAATGACGACCTAAAAGTGCTCATAAGCTACTTGAATAAAGGATATTTTATTTAACCATAATGAGATATTTGCGTTGAAGTGTTCTTTGAAAACAGATATAGAACGTTAAAAATAAACGTATATATGTATGTATATGTATATAGTCAGTTAATGTATGCCATGTAGTCTAACAGCATAATCTGTACACATAGTAATTGCGTTCACGTAAATCCCATTTGCTTGAGTGCGTATGACATACGAATGTTACAATACGGCGGGATACAATTTGCAGAGGATACAAACCGCGGGGATTTATTATCGAACAGGTCAGATTCGTACTTCAGAGTTGAAAATTAATCCGGAATAAATCCCTTCCTTTATGGCTACGTAAGATAATATGAAACATGCTCCAACAATTATATAACGAACTAATCATAATCCAGAGCCCCTGAAGTTGAATTACAGATTTTCTTTATTATATAATGTTCTGATGACATTTACAGCAGCCTCTTATGTCTAGTGGTTCGAATCCCAATATATTACTGGATCTTTCTGCCACGGAATCCTCAGTTGGCAGTGTTTCTACTTCCGTGCCTCAGAAAGCACGTAAAGCCAATTTTAAACTATTTCGGTCGTAGCGGATTTGCCATCTTATCAGATCTCTCTAGACTCTTATAGTCCACCTGTTTTTGCGTATATACTTGTGCACTATAACATGCGCAATTGGCTAGTTCCTTTTGAGAATAGATGCCACGATCTAAATCGATCAAGACGACATCGTCACCGTGCAGACGACTTTGAGATTGTCCAGCGAAATGGAAATTCGATCTGGGGAACATTATTATTATAATTATTATATATTACAAAGTATTTAAACTATATATACTTCTATACTAATGTTATAAAGAAGAAGAGCGTGAATTTTATCACTTTGTGTGCATGCGAACAGTAAAATCTTGCACCATTCGATACATACATTATTCTAGGTTAACATTCGCTACACATTATATTTTTGTATCCAAACTAGCTAAAACTGATGATTTTCGTAAAGTATACGATAGCTATCAAAATATATTAACATATTAATTTTAAGCACTTCGTGTAGATATTTTTTTATAGCACACTTACAACGTACATATAAAGCATTGAAAAAATGGATTTATGAAACAATAATAGTATATCTAATACAAGTGTAGCACTTCAGCATTTAAAAAATAAATTTATTATTTAAAATAACTTATCTATTAACAAGTCAACTATATTAAAGCTAATTCGACATAATAACACATCGTTTGTCATGTTATTGAATCTCAACCAATCCTCCATTACACACGTCAATAAGGCCTTTGCAGGAAGATCGCATATCCTGCCAAAGGTGGTTCGGCAATTAGCAAATAGCACATCCCTCTGTTATACGTATGTCGACATAGACTTAGCTTACAAAATCAAGATTAGTTTCATACGCAAAGTATTCTGAAGAGCTTGGTGTATAACACACGCTATTTATACAAGTATTTTATATATTCAAAAGATTTATTTGTAATCGATAAACTCTAAAATAGCTGAACCGATTTCAATAATAATTTAGTTATTAATAAAGTTCTTTATCTAGAAGTAATTAAGGCCATATTTTATTAATGTAATAATAATAAGATTTAATTATTCTCTTTCTCTTATTACAAACTGAGTAAGATGAGATGGCCCAGTGGTAAGAGTACGTGAATTTTAACCGATGATTGTGGGTTCAAACCCGGGCAAGAACCACTGAATTTTCATGTCCTTAATTTGTGATTATAATTCATCTCGTGCTTAACGGTGAAGGAAAACATCGTGAGGAAACCTACGTCTGTCTAATTTCACTAAAATTCTGCCACATTGGAGCAGCGTGGTGGAATAACCTCCAAAACCTTCTCCTCAAAAAGAGAGAGGAGGCCTTAGCCCAGCTGTGGAACATTCACAGGCTGTTACTGATTATTGGTACAAACTGAGTTCCACACAAAGCCGCGGGCATAGCAAATAGTTATAAATATATAAAATAATAAATAGATAAAATAGTATAAAATATTCTGAAATGTTTTGTATATAAAGTTATGATATAACTTAGGAAGATAAGAATCGTTTCAAGGTAACATTTGTGAGAAATTCTTTATATACTTAAATCTTTGTGTGCGTGTCGTTGTGATGTGAATACATTTCAGTACTTACGACGATAATACTTATATTTGAGCTTCAAATTGCTTAAGAAGGTCTTAGTATTAATTTATTTTATATAAGAAAAGAAACACAGCTTATAGTTGCAATTATTTAAGTTCCTGACTCCTGATCTAGACTTGTGTATGTATAATTTGGACTAGTCTAAAAAGAATAAATTACATATTAATTTATAGATAGTAAATATATATCAGTTAATTTTTTTTGTTTCATTGTAAAAGTTTAGATTATACTGCCCAACAGAAATACCTGCAACATTCCAAAGAAGAACTCAAACTTCGCCAAGCCAATGGTGAATCTGACCTTACAATAAAATATGTAAAAGGAGTAGGCAATGTAAAACAGACTGCTTCAAAACACTCCAATCCATAAATGCCTCCACTATCAAAACTACCACAACAAATACATACCAAGTAATCACCTCATATGAACAGTTACAGATAAATAAATCAAGACTAAACTTTTTATACTTAAACGCGCGAGGTATCCGAAAGAAAGGAAAACTAGACGAACTAAAGTCTATTTTGAGTTCGTTTAAAACAACGACGCATGTACGCATTTTAATAACGGAAACCTGGATAATAAAGATGAAGCCCTAGAACTTCAACTTATAAACTACACGCATTACTTTAACTAACGAACGGAAAACAGACTGTCAATTATATATATATACCCTTTCTGAATCTCAATATATTGGTGGAAACAATTATTTATGGATAACAAAAGAAAACCTGGCCCTAGAAATAGGGCTTGTGTATAATACTGACTATACAAACTATAAGACGTTTTTTGAAACCTACGAGATACAACTCCGACAGAAAGGAAGAAACTGGATATAACATACTAAACAAAGTACCGTACCGTAACAGCCTAAGAATGTCCCTCTGTTGGGCTAAAGGCCTCCTCTTCCTTTTTGAGGAGAAGGTTAAAAAAGTAAAGATGACTTATTGTACCAGATACTCAACAACAAGGAAATCTATCATAGATCACATACGTAGTAATTTAAAAAACAACTATTTCCGCATGGCACTAGTTAACTCCCCTGACCACAAACAAATTTTTTTGGAGTTAAAAAAGTTCTAACCTCTACCATACATTTTAAATATAACGCTATCGACTACTTCAAACTATATACAACAGCCAAGAATTAAGAATACTAAAATTTACAAATCAGGCTCAGAGTTTACACGCCTAGAAAAAGATATTAAAGAAACAATAAGAAGATCTAAAACAACAAAAACAAAAATATTAAACCCACCGCAGAAAGACTGGATCAACAAGAATATAATCACCAAAATCAACCGAAGAAACTGCTTGTGGAATGAACTCAAACAAAAAGAAAAACATGATAAAAAGTCAGAGGAAGATTTTATAAAACAAAAAGATGATACAGCTAAAATGATCCAAGATACAAAAGATGCGTACTTTTATAAGTGCAATAATAAACCTGGAAGAACATGGAAATTGATACATAAACTAACTAGCCAATAACAAAATTGAACAAAGTTGCGCAACTCTTAAACTCATAATACACTCAAAAAATCACTGACTCCCATGATGTCTGCGGAGCTTTTAATCAATACTTTTCTACAATAGGCTCTAATCTAGCTAATCAAATTCCACAAAAAAATCACATTGATTATTCTCCTAATTTGTCCCACATGAAATATACCAATGAACTTATCACCATAAACTCACATAGAACAAATCAAAGCGAAACTTTCTTCATGCATTGGTCCCATTCGTAATGTTGTTCGTTGTATACCACAACCACTACGCTATAACATCTATAACTCACTACTTAAACCACATCTTATATACATGGTTGAGGTGTGGGGTACTCCCGCTAAAACTCATTTAGCAGAGCTTGAAATTATTCAAAACAAAATTGTTCAACTTATTTTTCAATACCCATATTTAACACCTACTACAAAAATTTATACAGACACTAAAATTATGAATATTAAATAATTATATGTTTACAATATTTTCATAATAATACACAAACTACTAAAAAGTTCTCTCCATACTGACTTATCATTCACATTCAAACACGGAGTAACAAAGCGAAGTCTTCGCCGAGCTAGTTTTTTTTTTTTTTGTAAAATATATTTAATTAATCAAAGTACGCACCGTTGTTATCTATGCACTTTTGCCATCTCATAGGCAGTTCATTGATCCCTTTACTAAAAAAACCATGGGGGCGAAAATCAATAAACTCTTTGAAGGTGGTTTGGACTGCTGCATCGGAGTTGAATTTTTTTCCATGTAAGAAGTTGTCCAAATTCCGGAAAAAATGGTAATCTGTTGGAGCAAGGTTCGGAGAGTACGATCGATGTCGTAGACATTCCAATTGTAGCTCGTCTAACTTAGTGGTTGTTTGTGCAGTGTGCAGTGTGTCGTCTTGCGTTGTCGTGAAACAGCAGGGGCCTAGAGCGATTAACTAATCTCGGTTGTTTAGCAGCTAGTTCTTCCTTCATGATTTGCAGTTGCTGACAATAGATATCTGCCGTAATCGTTTGGCCAGATTTTAGAAACACACTCACAAGTAACTTTTTCTAAGTCAATTTTCGCTTAGGGCAGGATTTGGCTGGGTCTCCAGGGTTCAGCCATTGCGACAGTATGCACTTTTCATCACAAGTAATGATTCAAT
This sequence comes from Nymphalis io, assembly GCF_905147045.1. Lineage (NCBI taxonomy): Eukaryota > Metazoa > Arthropoda > Insecta > Lepidoptera > Nymphalidae > Nymphalis > Nymphalis io. The sequence goes on along the minus strand of NC_065902.1, from coordinate 6,902,739 downwards.
TTAAAATCCCTTCAATATTATGTCGGTTGAGCAAAGTAACACAGCAGTCGACGCGTGTTCGCAAGTTCGATTCACTCAATTAATGAGGTACCCATCGTTCAAGTTTTTTTACTTTCCCGATTTGCTTCAAGTGCATTAATACAGTTTTACCACTTACCCCGAAGCCTGCAGCTATTTCTGAAGTGCTTTGTGATCGATTCGCTTCCACAAGTCTTTAATTCTTCATTTTCCACTTTGCTCTCCAGCCGTCCACGGGGTTGGTTCTGAAGGTCGAAATTTCCAGAACGAAAACGTTGAAACCAAAAACGTACCGTGCTTTCTTTTGAGACACCAGCGCCGTACACATTAATAATCCTTCGAGCTGTTTCTGCAGCACTGGTGCCACGGTAGAACTCGTACTCGTAAATATACCGATATTTCATGTTTTCCATTGTGCGGTAATAAGCGAAGCCAAAGAAAAAAATAATGAGGAAAAAACAAATGAATGACTGTTTTCAAAACTCAAATGTACCAGCTAAATGAATTTATAAATTTGAATTTGGAATTCTTAACCAAAGAGGAGATATTTCAGATCAAAATGGACAGTACGACAAAACGCTAATTTCATATGTAAGAACCTAATATTACATAACATACACTTACTTTTACAAAATTATTAATATTACAAAAACGACGAACTACCTGCATAATATTTTCTATAAAATTGTAAACATTTCTCTTGTAAGTGACTGTATTGTCTTTTTTGAGGAATAAATGTCTATAAACTGAAAAGAGTAGATTATTCCATAGTATTATTATTTTTCCTTGTTCCTGTAAATACACTAGCTCTCTCATCGCCAATACAACAGTAAAATATATTTTTTATTGTATTGTTTCATATACAGAATATATTATAGACATTTTCAAGTTGTTGTTTTTTTATAAAATAAGTGGACGGGCGAATAGGTCACCCGATGGTAAATGGTCACCACCGCCTAAATACCAGCACTGTAGGAAATATTAACCATTCCTCGCATTGCCAATTTGTCGACAACACTGAGAACTAAGAAGTTGTGTTCCTGGTTCTTGTAGTTACTCTGCCCGACTCAACCTTCAAACCTGAATACAATAATACTGTGTATTGCATGAATGGGTGGTAACTACTGAGACAGGCTTGTTTTGCTAATTTATTCATGTTCAGTGGAATCACAAATGAATGAGGGTACCTACTCAGAGCTTAACACGAACTAATCTCTAGCAAAATAAATCTTAATTTACCTTACGAATATCGCAAAATAGACTTATAAATTGACGGCATTATTTGATAATTCAGAGAATTTAAACTTTGCACTTTGCACTTAAGAGCCGCCGTCTGCTTGTTCTCTTCGCTTAGAAGTTTCAAACTTGATAAAAATGTAGAATATATTACGAGTGAACTTATTGTTTAATGGGTCCTTTTAAAAAATGTATGCCTTCAAAATTATGTAAGTTTTAATAAAGAAATGGAAGTAAAGCTTTCTGTAAATAATAAATAATTTAACTGATGCAAGTAATATTAACAGTAGTTAATAGTAGTTTTAAATTCGATTTTACAAAATCGTTAAATTAAATAAATAAAAAAATATAGCTTAAAATTAAAATTACGGCGACCCAAAATGAATGATGTAAGAAGAATTTCAACAATATCCCATACACCCAAATCTATTTAAGTATTGTAATGTTATAGGGGATAAAAGAAACTCACTAACATACATGAATCCTGAAAAGATTATACTGATCATTTGGACAGTCGCGAAAATAAATTAACTTTATTTATATATTCACCATTTTCTTTGTATTTTCATTGTGTATATTCGTTGTAAGTAGAAACTTAATTCATATTATATGTGTTTATATCCTTTTAATATTCTTTTAATAAATAGAATAAATGTAAAAACATTTTTACATTTATTCTAAAACGTTTAAGCAAAAATATGAATTTGGGAACCACGGGTAACTTTACTGTTGAAATTCAAGGTAGTCTTCTCTCTGAAATATTTATTGTTTCTTGATAATGGTATTTGCTATGCAACAAAATACATCTATTTAATATATTTATTGTTTATTATATTGATGTAATATTAGTTAGCTAATCTTTTAATAATTACTATTAAAACAAGTTATTTACTTTTTTAATTCATTTAAATATCCGTAAAACGTATTTTCACTATTAAAACCGAATATAATTCATAAAGCGTCGATATTTGATAAATACGGCCGTGATGGAATATAAATTAAATAAGTCGTAGGATCTCTTCGTCGAGATTTTTATTGATGGCCGTAATTTATTTGAGCGGCACCCGCAGTGTGCTGGGAGAAATATGAAAGGCATTACGGCAAAAGGCCTCTACGAATTTATGAGCATCTCTCGCTGTTTGATAACGTTCGAATTTTCATGACGGCAGAACTGAAAATGTTCTCAATTGGCTAAAAGCCCGGAAATCAGCTCAAGCGTCAATGCGATCGTGGTCTCGATTTATTAACGCGGAAGCTATTTATTTTAATCCAAATAACCTTCTAACTGCCAGCGCGTTATCTGGAAATATGATTTTGAATTTCGAATTGTCTTTGTTATCGTTGGGTATTTATAAGTCTTTATTAAATGAATTATAGGGTACGGTATAAGAAAAACTTTGTTCTTCTAACTATTGTTGTTTTGCGAGTTTAAATAAATAGTGATCTCTCTCTATCTTACATCGTTGAATTGACATTTGAAAGGAGACACAAAAATGTTTAAATAATCACTTAAACATTACTTATAGCTAATTAAAAAAAAGTAGTTAATGTGCATATAAATAAGTACCCTTAATTTAATATTGAAAGATATTCTTGAAGAAAAATAGTGTGATTTATTGCTATTTACTTACTCAATCATCAAAAACTCGAGAAAATAGCATTACAATTTTGCTTAAGTCTGTTCAAGCTGTCATTTTTTCAATAAAAAACTTCGCTAAGAACTTCGCAAGGAAATATTAAGTTTCTACTTTCTTTACAGTACATAATTTCAGTGGTGGAAACTTTATTTTTGGCCTGGTGGAAAAATGCAGGGAAACAGTACGATTACAACAAAACTTATTACGTTCAACATTTTATGAAATTTTTTTTTAATTAATATATATTTTTTAAATGAACAAGTTTTTTAACGTAGTGCGTGTTTGTCACATTTTGCGTTTGAATTTTAAGCCAGTTTCAAAATGAAATAAATTTGATGCTGCTTACAAAACAATCTAGTGCCCGTCAGGCCTCGCACGGCTAAAACAGGTAGGTCTTGCATAAAACGTTTATATAAAGGACAAACATATAAAGAATATATCTTGATTTTTTTAGCATAAACCTTCTTGGAAATACGTAGAACTAAATAAAATTTCATCACAATCGGATGAATGGTTGAAGAAAGCGTAAAAGGACAAATATTTATTTTTATTTATATAAATATAATAACAAGATTGAAACGTCGTAATACACGGATTAAATAAAAGATCCTTTTCGTTATTTATTTTCACTCAAATAGTATTAATATTTTAATGTTGTATTATTGAAACTATAAAAGCAAGCAAAGTAAGACCTTTCGCAGTCATTACCATTCTTATCTTATCATTAATATTGATACTAATATAATTAATACAATAAAATTATTATTAGCCAGTAAAACTATTGAAGTAAATTTATCAAGATATCTCTGGAGAATTGATATAAGTATAGACAAAGGCAGTCCCCGAGGTGAGCTGTCTCGTTGGGTGTGAACTAATTAATATAGAAATTGTGTTTATTTATATAAGCAGTACAGTAATTGATATTATCATACAACATTAATATATTAATTATATCATTTATTAGTGTACTGTATAGTGTAATTTTTATCTTTCACTATATCATTTTACCAAATATCACTTAATACCTAAACTTTAAAAATGTATACATAAATAAATATAAAATGTTGTGCATGATTTAAATTTAGAGTAATATACAAAAAATAAATTGTTTATAATTTTTTTACTAATTAATTTTCTATATGCACTGTAGTTGGTAAGCCTGAATTCAATAAAAAAATATGATTCTTTTTTTTATTCTAGGCCTTGATGAGTATTTGGTACAAAATCGTAAGCAAAGGCATTTTCGAATCATTGACATTACAATAATGTCTTATGTATTTGTGTGTGTTGGCTTCCATAATATAGGAATTTTCTTGGACAGGCTTTGTTATAGGCTAATGAAAAATACTCCGTCGTGTAATAAATAAAATAAATAATATTGGTAGCCGATTTTGTTCCATCTCGTCTAAATACTATACGTGTCTCTGTTGCACTCGTTAACTCACAAATAATAAAAGAATGACAAAAACAATAATCACGTCTATGAGGATATAACGAGCGTTAAGTTTTTTTTTTAAAGGGCGTTTTAGTAGACATCATTAATAAAACCAGCTGTCCATACTCTGATTTATAAATAATTTCTTTATTGGCACGTTTTATACATGAACCACTTACGGGTACTTTCCGCCATGCATTGACAAATTATTCATAATATGACGCTTTCAATAACGACAATTTTAGCAAGTTAACCGTTTTGTACTATAATAAGTAACTTAATAAAACTACGTAAGTAACAAAAATAACTAATTATCAAACATGAAAAAGACTTAACGCACTAAAAGTGAGCGTCAATTCCCTTTTAGGTAAGGGACTGGTTAATGGGGAGGAGCTATGGGCTAATCAATAGTGAATAGTAACCAATTTCACGTAAACGAACCCCAAAGCAACGGTCTTTTTATATAATAAATTATTCTAATCCCAACAGGGCAAGTACTCATGGCTCCGTTGGTGTGTAGTGGCCACTCAAACTCTATCGATGAACAAGCGCTAACGAACGTCAGAAAGTTAATAACCTATCCCTTGTAATGATTTATGAAACATGCTCAGGTTATTAGTAAAAATTAGTCTAGCTCGATATACATAATGTCTGAAATGATATAATAGTTCGTTGTTTTATTTATATGTAATGCTTAATCAAAAGTCGAAAGTAAAATTTCAAGGTCAAATAGCACGTTACGTTTAAAAACAAAACGTAAACTTAGCACTAACTTTACTTATATCAAGCATAATTAGATAAACTACTTTAAACACGTCGAAAGTAAAATGACAAGATCAGCGCAATTGAGTGCAACGTTTCTTTATGTAACATCTCGAAATGAAAGGTTTTAATCGTAATTACTTCACTTTTATCGGATGATATGAGCAGAACGGGCTCTTTTTACTACTTCGATTCTATAATATATTCAAAGTGGTTCTTTAAACATAAAATGTAAATTTTAAAAACAAATTTATTTTTGTTATCTTATGACACTCTGTTGGTACTCGTATGTGTATTAAAAATGCTTAGATATTATTTTACAATTTATTTTAACATTTAAATTCAATATTTCAACATGAACAGATGTGAAGGCTATAAAATGTTTCTACCCGTGTCTCCAATAACAATGCTCGTATCTTATCATAAGCATATCATATCACAAATATAAATTTTCATTCGAACATAATTTTAGCTTATCTGCAACATCAGAAAGTTTTAACACAATATAATAGGAAAATTTAACTCAGACAGCCAAGTCGTTAGGACACAGGAATTGTAAACGAAGATTGCCGTTTCACACCCAAAAAAGCAATGTTGATTTTTTATGTATTTAATTTGTGTTCATAATTCGTCTCGTGCTCGACAGGAAAGAAAATCATTGAGATGAAAGCAGATTCGGATGAAAATTTGCGACATGCCTATAGGTTGTGTAATGGGCTAAGTATAAAACTAATCTCCAAAACTTAAAAATACGATCTGAAAAATATGACGACATCAGCGGGACATTTACACGTTGTTACTTTAATAAGAAAAAAGCAATAAGTAGTAATAACAGAAATGTTTTTCCATTATTTTGTATGTACATTCAGATACTTTCTAACTATGATGATTTAATTAACTAAGTCCCATAAAACAACTGAATGCTAAAAACTAAAAGATGGTATGGGACCTATCTGTATATATAACTACCCAGCTTAACAATTTCAATCATTAATTATTACTATAAAAATATATACAAAAAATATAAAATGCAGAAAATGCTTAATAGAAAAAGCAAAATAAATGAAAAATAGATGTGTTGTACAACGGACGGACTTATGGATAATTAGCCATCTCTTCCAGACAACGCAATCTGAGAGAGATTCTACAAAAAATATTCTGTAACCATAACGTTACAGACAAAAATTATTATACAAATAACTTTATTTTATTTTAGAAATACTCAAAAGATATATAAATTTTAGGTGATGGTTTACTGATATAATATGCAATTCTATAATGTTATAAATATTACTAAAGCTATAATTTTATGTTTCCCAAAATTCAATAAATAAAAGAAAATCAATAAATAAAAGAAACTTTTCTTTCGTTTCGTTTTATCCGTTAGACGAAAATAAACCAACAAATACAATGTAAAATATTTATTTTTAAAGTACAAATTTTACAAATATACATATATAAATTTATATTATATAGTTAAACAGCTTAATCTTTGATTGTATGACTTACCTACTTCATTTGTTTAGCTTATTAACATTGTGTAACAATATAAAGTCTATACTTTTAAAGATCTATTATAATAATGTATTTGAAAAAATCAGTAATAATCTTCAGACATATTTATATGCCTATAATGTATTACGAACTGAAATTCAGTACACAGAGCAACGACAATATATTATAGTAATTCCTCGATCAATAAGCTCATGGCACATTGTACGTGTATTAATTACAAGCATCCGTTGTAGATTTTAACACGAATCGAATTAATATTATACAAATTGAGGCATTCAATATTAATTATAATTGAATCCGAATTATATAGAATAACTTAAATTTACGTTAAATTATAACTCTACAGCATCAATAACTAGCGAACGATAATGTTTATAAATGCTAATTTTAGTTACGTAATGTATTTAAAATTATGCTTTCAAAATATTATATGTATTTATTTAATTGCTATCAGCTTTGTACACAATAAAATTAGGTTGATCAAAATGTAATATTTGTCTGTATATATTATTTAATACATAGAAATATTTCAAACGTGTTACTTCAAAATTTTACTAGTGGTAGGGCTTTGTGCAAGCTCGTCTGGGTACCACCCACTCATAAGATATTCTACCGCAAAACAGCAGTACTTGGTATTGTTGCGTTCCAGTTTGAAGGTTGAGTGAGCCAGTATAATTATCTGTAATTGCACAAGGGACATAACATCTTAGTTCCCAAGGTTGGTGGCTCATTGAAGATGTCATCGATGGTTTGGTGACCACTTACCATCAGGTGGCCTATATGCTCGTCCGCATACCTATACTAAATAAAAAAATATGCTAAAGGTATGTTAATAGATGCCGAGCTAAAAATTGATATATATTACATTAATATCATAGTGCCTCTCTGATAAGGCTACAGGTCATAAATTTCGAGGTTTATGTGCCCATATTATACCAGCTCGAACTGAAATTTTGTCCCCGTCTAACCGCTGCACAATGGCATCTATCTCACCTGCACGTGTACATACAAATCAGCTTGAAGACGTTTTTGCGTTTGTAGTAGTGCACCGTCAGCAGATAAATAAATAAACACGTTTCAAACAAATACTTTTTAATATTTCTTATTTTTATAGACACTTACTAATATATACACATGTATATTAAACGTCACGCTACTTACGTTGAGTAGTAATCTTCGTCCGAGAAATCATTTATGTTAATGATAATTCGTTCTGATATTGTATCTAAAGCCTCGTCGACCTTAGCATTTATTTTACTCTTCAATAGAATGTAGACAAACATTTTTTCAATTTTTCTGCAGTTATGGCACCAAATTCTTACTCAGCTAATGTATTTATTATTAAGAGCATTCATATTCATTTTGATATATATTTTTTTTCGACGTAAGGTTTCAATATCCCCGAAATATTATATTTATTATCTACTAATTATAAAGAAAAAAATTTAAACAAAAAGGTTCGTCACTTCTAACGCTACTTATGTAAGATTTTGAGGCACGTGGTAGCTAGCACAAACTGGTAACTTTTTTATTATACTTAAAATAAGCTAAACTACAGTTATTGTATATCAATCATCGTGACGTCATAACATATTAAGTCTAATATTAAAATAATTAAAAGCCCAGTGCTCATAAATGATGAAACTTAACACGAAGTGATCCATCACCAGTTTTTTTAATTTTGACTATCAATAAGTAATCAATAAATAATAAATGAATTTGAGTTAGACAGAGTTTCGTTTTCTTTTTTTTTTTAAAGGCAGATTTAATTATTACAATGGTTACATGATATTTTCGTTTTCTCAAAATTTAAATTCGTGTCATAAATCTATTTTCTTCTAGATTTAAAAAAATAAAAGGAGTTCTTTCAAAAAAAAGCTAAAAGTTTCTGAAGTGTTCTCAACGTTGGCGTTACAAAGGAAATTACCGAGGGTCGGGGTATAATTTAAGAAGTTTTGGACGTTTAGAGAAGAAGGCATCGGGCGACAAGTTTTAATATAAGCAGTGCTAACAAGTAAGAGCTTCCCTCTATGGGAACTTTTTATTATTCATTTACAAACAAGGTCAATATAAATAAATAATCCTGTATTATGATTCACTGTCACTCATTTCTTGAAAATTTATATTTTAAACACAATAGTTAATGCTCATCACATGATTTCACTTATATAGTTCACTTATATTTTTTTGTTAAATTCACTGCTACGACAAATTCACTGGGTCCTGAATCACGTTAACGTTGTGTTTTTTTGGAAAGTATAAAGAAGCTTATAAATATTTTATTGCTTATAATTTACTGATTAACCGAAACGGCCTTGACGTTAGAAGATTGCAATGTTGCCATAAAACAAACCCGAACAAGTATAACTGCGGAGAAAGTAAGCACCTGTCTTTTAGGGATATTTATAGGCAGTTACTTTACTTTTTACTTTATTATTTATCTTAATAACAGTCGTTTTTAAAGGTAACAAAACCAACATATTAAAAAGGCATACGACCCGTTTATTAAAAAAGATCCATAATAGCAGGTACCCGCGAAAAAACAATATTCACAAGTAATTTTTGACGGTCCTAATAAATATTTGTCTTAAATTACTAACCTTAGTGTACTATGTCAATGTAGTCTACCAATTAATTAATACGGCTGAAATATTTATATTATCTATAAATATTTTTATTTTTCTGAGTCTCCTGAAATAGAGTAAGTAGACATACATAACTAATTAGAATGCAACATAATCCTCTATGTTTCAGCAAATTGCGACGGAGCGTGAACTTAATTATGTAGCAATTAATCAAAACTACGTCACACATTCTGCTGAAAGGGTAACGTCCTAATTGACATCTCATAAGATGAAGTTAAGGGGTCTTATACTCTAGGTACCCCAGTACATAAAGTGTAATGGCAACATTTAATGTAATATCTATATTAAATATATATTACATAGCTCTAACAGTGCCGTCCCGTCCTCTTTATGAAATGTTTTCATATAACTAAAAGATTATTTGTAACGTATTTATGTATATCAATAGTTATAGAAAAATATACATACGAAAAATATGACTGTTAATCTGTCTATCTATAAGTAATTTTTAATTATATCTTATAAAAGAGGCAACATATATGAACATACAAGATTATATAGCTTATATAGCATAATTCACAAGTGTAATTGTATTTCAATAATATATGGATACATAAGTTAATTTTAATAGGAGGAAAAAAGTAGTGAGTTTCTTGCTTTTTTCCTTGGTTAAGTTTCGTTTAATTTATCTTGTAAAATGTCGATTCAAAGCAATTATTATGCTATAATTATCTACAACTATTAATTATGACTAATTTACTATTGCAATTTGAATATAGTATTTTGATTATTTTTATTACTTCGCTAGTAACATTATAAATTTCCTAAATACTCTTGCAACTTGATTTTAAAAACGTGAAAGTATTAAACAAATTTAACTAAATTTTAACTGGAGATTATTGCGCGGAGCAAACATTCAGCCGACATTTTTATTACAGAATCTTAGCACATAACAAAAGAAACTTATTTGTTAAGTATATCGTACCACCAACAGTTTTTTGGTAATATTATGCGATGGTCTCGTTTTTTATTGCAATATACCTCAAAGTGGAATATTATATATACTCGTATCGTAAATAAAGTTCCGCAGCTGGACTAAAGCCTCAGGCCTAAAGGATCAGTAGATATACAATGTATACTATATAATTTCGGATGAAAATCCATCTAAATTTAAAGTATTAACTTAATGCAACAAATTTAAAAAATATTTTAGTTGCGCCCAACAGTCGGTATACAAAAAGAGACGCCTCTAAGAACTTTACTTAATTGAATTTCTTTGTCCCTATCATATAAAATTTGGGTCATTAAGTACAAACGCACAATACGTAATACAAACCACTCATTGGCTTTTTAAGTACTTGTGTACATTTCTAATTTAATCTCTATGCTTTTCGCGCAATTTTCATTTTATGCTAACGTTCTGTGGTTCACCAGATGGTCATACAAAGGCAAAGTAGTTATGCTGGCAATTACTCACAGTTTAGAAATGACAATGCTAAGCTCGTAACTTATATACGCCGAATTCCTTTGTAATGTGTATAAAAATCCAGTACACTGTATATGTGTAAATGAAACTTTGTATTATAAGACTTTATAATAACTTACTTTTACTACTTCAATTCTTTATTTTGACTTGTATTTTATTAAAAATTAAAATGTATCACCACTATAACTATTTAAAGTTTGCAAGTTTTATTGCTATAATTTAACTTTATATAAAGGTATTTATTAAACAACCCAGTAGTTCGAACACGTGAATGTTACACGAATATTGCTCAGCGATAAAGGAAGACGTCGTGAGGAAACCTGCAGCTCGAATGACATTCTGCAACATGCGTCTACCGATCCACATCGTGGTAACATGGTGGAATAAGCTCAAACCTCCTTATCAATAGGAATCCCCTTAGTCTGGACTAAGGCTGGCAGTGGGATATTGATAGGCTGTTATTATAAATATACTTTAACAATTATCCTGTAATAAATAATATGAACAGTCAGCAACGCAATCAGTTAACCGCGGAAGTAGTTATTATTCGCGGAACACATAATTTTGCGGTCGACATCGGAAACGAATTGTTCGAAGCGGTATCATAATAATCAAATGTAAATTCAAACGATATTTGATTAGTTATTAAACAGGAAAGCTTTGTTTTAAAAATTGTACACTACAATTGTGCATTGGTTAATATAATATTAATAATAGTCTAAGCTATTTGTGTATCATATTAATCGAGTTTAATTTCAAACCATATGTGAGTAGTTATTAATTGGGATAGAAACGCTTAAAAATTGTACTGTACATATAATTCTTTTGACAAGTAATTTAAAAACTCTGAAAACATCAATATGTTTCTACAATCCAAATTATGCGTTTAATTTTTCCAAATGCGTTATGATTCACTATCAAACGGGATATATTTTGTCCTTAATAAAGCGTTTACTTTATTTTAAGAAACTTCTACAAAAAGGTTATATTATGATCGACTCATATGTCTTATTTCAACATTTTTCTTTTGAGGTAAATTTTTGGTGGTTACATTTTTCTTTGACGTATGACATGCCGTTTAAAAAATCATGAAAATGTTTAATTACTAGAATATTCCCATCAATGTATGTTTTTATAGATTTCTTTTTATTTCCCAATAACCTGAAAACCGATTTCAATTGATAAACTGCTTTATATTTATAAATATTTGGTTTGGTGGTTTAAAAATTTTCTTTAAATATAAACTTCCGTTTACATTTTACAATATGTATTAGTATTTTCGGATTGCATATGGATTAGTTTTATATAATACACGATATTACGAAAAATGATTTAGAAAAAGGCTTACGTATAATTGGTAAAATCGGATCGCTTGCTTAAAAATATTTAATTTTATCTTTTAAAACTATTTTATAACCGACATACATATTATGTATATTGAGATATTTTTGTGTTTTTTTTTTTAATTATTATTTTTGCGTTTAATACTAATTCTTTATAAAGTAAAGATTTAGGTCCACTCTAAGGTGATTGTTTTATTTACGATTTTCTTCAAGTCTAATCTTTTTATTTTCCCAGAGCAATTCTTTATATACACAATGCAATCTCATCTTCCTTCGAATGTAAACCTGTTGATGAGCGAAAGAGACAGTGATGGTTTTCAACAGCTATATTATTTGTATGAGTCAGAGCCAGCTTATTTATTTATAATGATCGAAACTACATTATTCAACATTTTAAATGATTACTTTTATTATTTTTAATTGTTATATATTTTATCGTTTATTATATATAGAAAAATTACAACCAGTCTATTTCGACCACATGGGGAGTAACAAATAGAAAACTTTGACATTAAATTGATGCGATATCATTGGTCATGATCTTGAATGATTGGTGATATTCATTTTGAATTCACGAAAAAATTGCGTCTTGAATGTTGACGAAGTTGCTATAGAAATTAAAGTAGTAAAATTAAAGTAGATATAAGTAGTTCAGTGGAATCTTTCATAGGATGTTGGAAGTCGTATAATATCTTTATACGACTTCCAACATCCTATGAAAAAACGAAACCTTTATAATTATGTTTGTCATACACTATTTTCTCAGAATGTACGTGACGGAAATAGTTGATATTTCGTTTTCATACAAAGTTCAACGACCCAATCACGGGTGTATAGTTTAAATAAACGAATTCTGATTTTGGTTCGCAAATTAATATATTATCATTGGTATGTGAAATATCAAACGAAAGATCTCTGAAGAATAAATTAAAGTTTTGCACCCTCTCATCTTACTTATCTCTGCAATTATTAAAAAAATGGCTTGATCAAATATTTGGAGAAAACCTATACGAAAATTCGAACAGAGAATAACTGTAAAGTGAAAATGCATGTAAAATATGATACAAAATTTCAACAATATTTATATTAAGTTATTGATAAAGTGGTTATAAATCACAATAAGACAAAATGTTCAAACTTTTTAAGTTCAGGTTTTTTTCTTATTGCTCATTTGAGCAATAAGAAAAAAACCTGAACCTTGTGACCGATAAAGCTGACATTTTGCACTCATTTATAGTGTTGTTGATAAATACAATGTGTAATACATTATACAATGTGTAATGTGTATACTTTTATTACAAGAAATAACATAAAGCTGAAACTCATTCTTTCTCTTTCAAGCTCAGGGTTATTTATTTGAGACTTTTTTTACTTTAACATTACATAGTTTCAATGTTTACTTTTTTTTAATTATATCAAGGAACGCAATATTTTTCATTACCTTATTTTGTATCATCACGATACAAGTACGTTACCCTTTCTACGCGCGTCTGACTTGATCGGTATTTTTTTCGTACCTTTCACGAAGATTGATATTATGAATAAATGTTACATTATTCATAAGTATAATTAATAAAACATGAATCGAACCAATGAATATCTTACTCACATACCTGAGTATTCTAATATTGAAAAATGCCATTTTTTTTTAAATAGTTAATAATGAATTGGACTCAGAATAAAGATACTCCATTTATTAACATTTAAACTTGTTTTATATGTAAAAAATTAAGCAATTTGTGTTCTTTTTTATAATATAGGTAGCCGATCGAGATTATGGGCCACCTGATGGCAAGTGGTCAACAACGCCCATAGACATTGGCATTGTAAGAAATGTTAACCATCGCTTACATCGCCAATGCGCCACCTTGAAAACTAAGATGTTATGTCCCATGTGCCTGTTATTATTCTAATGTTTGTGTTTTAATGTTTGCATTCATGCATACTGCATAGTCTCTCCGATTAGTTCCAATAGTTATTCTTTAAGTACAAACTCGAAACTCATACGACCGTGAAAAAGTAATATTCGTCATTGCCATTTAATATACATAACAAATTTACACGACAAAGTTATTGCTTTTTGTCTTGATTATATATATGTATGAAATGAGTTCTTACAGAATATCACTGCAGTTTTAGTTTTGCGGCACATTAGATCTACTTATTTATAAATACTTGAAACGTATCGTAATTTATATTTAATTCGCAATTCTTATTTAATCCAAAAGCAAAACTGATTCTATTATTATAATATTTTTATTGATAAAAATATAAGATTCTTTCTTTCTTATTTATTTATCCGAAAACAAGATGCTGTCATTGCACTTTCAAGCACATTGTTTATCTCCGTAATCTACAATACAGACGCAATACATTAGAACGCTATCGATAAATCGTAACAAACGATTGTGTCCCGGATGTATCGGACAAGATGTAAAAATAAATAAAAGCAATGTAAGGTCCGCAACAACATAAGTTCTAAGCATCGACATTGTAATTTACTCCTTATATTTTAAGAATTAAAGTCCTCTGCGGTGTACAATGTGAATTATTGTGCAAACGCTCGACGCTGTTCAACCGTTTCCTTTCGACTGTGCTATTTAGAAAATACATTTTCTCGCCTTGAAAGCAAAGAGGAAAATAATGAATTGTCATAATATGATAAGATTTGTATTGAATAAAATAGATATACAAGAACCTGGAATAAGCAGAACTATTATTGACAGTGTCATGTTCTAATTATTATGGCCTATGTTTCACATGAAATAATGATTGTATAAAATACAACAACACTGAGCCATAAAGGCTGTACTTTTGTATACAACATAAAGCATTTTATATTTGATTGAAATTGCCGACCTAAGAATTAATTTGATCAAACTACAGACAGACTATTAACACAATATCACGTAAAGATCCAAATAACATTTAACGCGGGTAAAACTCCGCGTAGTGTCGTAATGATAATGACGTTGTTCAATAAATAATATTTAATTATTTATTATTTCATAAAATACAACTTCGCTTTCATAAAATACAACGAAACGTTTTCCAAAACTTCGCGATTAGACGGTTACGAAACTTATCTGTCGTTATTTGTCCACGTCCGAACAGATTGCTATAGACGACGGATAAATATTATCCATTCTAGTTGAATAATAATATAAATTACGTTTGGTTCAACAACTCTTTTTGCTAGCTCGTTATCTTTTGTATCTTTGTGAAATTATTGTCATCAATATTTATGAATAAATTTATTTATTCTAAAGGAATCTTTTATGTTCATTGTAATTACATTACATTATGGATATAATAACTAGTTGGTAGGCGGCGTTTAAGAAATGCTTTATGACGTTCTCTTGACCACTTTTGACCACGGCGGCCAATCTCAAAAGAGAATCTCAAGAGAAAGAAAGAAAAAGAATATAACCAACTGGTCACCGAACTGAAGGTTCAGACGTAGGCCTTTCCGAAGCGCAGGAATTTAAGCATAGCAACTAGCTTGACCTTAAACTTAAAAAGCTAGTTACTAGTTCTAAAAGACAGTTAGAGAAGAAAGTTCTGCAAATATAAGATTATACAGTTAATTTTTAAGTTATTTAAAAATATAGATTTTGTATATTTATTGTTTTAATGAAAGTCCGTGTGCAACTCAATAAACGAGACAGATGCAAATCTTATTGAAAGATTATATAATTGTATTACTTTATACTTACCCTGAAGAATATAATATTTTAATTGATAGATTATTATTTAAATTTAAATGAAAATCAGCGAATTTTAAATCAGTTAATAGTAATTGTGCTCATATTCAAATGCTACAATTAATAACATTTATAATTACAACTTTACAAGAGTATTAATAATCTAATTTACATAATATCGTAATGATATGTATGTTTTTTACTTTTAATTTACTTTTTTTAACGTAAAATAAATATTAGGCTTAACGTAAAAAAAATTTTATATAATTTGACCGCAAGAATGTATCAAAATATGACAAAAGAGGTTTAATGTCAAGTGAAACAGTGAATAGCGAAAAGCAATGTTCCCTAGGCATAGTTTACATCGTGTAGCCACTAATTTTGTGGTTTACCAGCTACACAAAGGCGACGCATAGTTACTATGCAAGTACTTCTGGCAGTTTATGTGTGACAATATTAAGCATGTAACTTACATTATTTGAGAAATACTTAAAATTATTATACCTTAGAGTAGTTTGAAATAACTGTTTTGAGTAATAACAGTTTAACGTTATTGAATTTGATAAATACAAGTGTGGTTCTTTACTACAAATTTTTTTTTTTTTATAGAATAGGAAGACGGACGAGCATATGGGCCACCTGATGGTAAGTGGTCACCAAACGCCCTTAGACATTGGCATTGTAAGAAATGTCAACCATCGCTTATAGCCAATGCGCCACCAACCTTGGGAACTAAGATTTTATGTCCCTTGTGCCTAATTACACTGGCTCACTCACCCTTCAAACCGGAACATAAGAATATCAAGTATTGCTGTTTTGCGGTAGAATATCTGATGAGTGGGTGGTACCTACCCAGACGAGCTTGCACAAAGCCCTACCACCAGTAATAGTATTAGTATTAGTAACATATTCAAATTACTATAGGTAAAATAACTGGGGCATTGGCCTTGTGGCCTATAAGGTTTTAGGCTCTGAGTATGTCTTTATTTTGTACTAGAACCACTAACATCATTATAATAAGTCAATTATATATCACCAGGCAAAGTGACGGCCAAATTTTTCTCATCCCTAAAATACCTACATATAAAGGAGCTTCCTTAATTCGAATCCACAGCCGTAGGTGAGTAAAGTGAGTTCTTTCAGAATCGCACTGAAGTGTGCATAGTGCAAATTTTAAATTTGTATGAAATTCCAATTATTGTCACTTATCGGCGCTGCTTTCATTTCATACAAATCGGAACTAACGTCAACGCTATCGAATAAGTAAAAAAAAAACTAAGCATCTATCTCTATATGCATAATTTATGAAAGTAGCATTTTTATAACACCAGTTTATAAATAAAAAAAACGACATAAAATTACATTAAGCGTTATCTCTCCCATTCTATGATTATCGCGTTTGATGGCTCGTAAATCAGAATCGTTTCATATATTACCTCCATATAGATATCAAAGCTACAATGAAGACCCATTGACACAAATCAAATCATCTCCTATATATCACGCCCAAATATTCCATATTGACGACTAATATGCGACTCATTTTTATAATCTAACTAAAGCGACTAGTTCTTATTATCGATATTATAATAAAAAAATATTATCATGATGGCTAATACAAACGACTAGCGTTTTACCCGCGACTTCGCTTGCATCATAATTCATAATTGCTAAGTATCGATTTCCATAGCTCTTTCTGACTGAAGGATTTTCACACAAACTTTCATCCCCTTTATCCCTACTTTCGGGATCAAATTTTCGAAAATTCTTTCTTGGTGATAATCTACTGTACAAATTGCACTCAAATACCTTTGAATTAATTTGAAGGTAACCATTTTTATAAGTTATTCTATACACAATAGCTGTAAAAGATTTATGAAATAGTTATGAGATCAATAGCCTGTGATTGTGAGACAAATTTGTCGATATTTGTTCCCGTCCGTGCAAATTGCGATGGGTGACAGAGAGATATTAGCTTTCCTGGTTAAATTATATTATCAATTACTCCTACTTCAGTGATCTGCTTAGCTCGCCTGTTATCTTTTGTAAAGTCCCGAAACAAATTACAAGCGATGAAAATAAAACATAACTGTCTCGCTGGTTAGTGGCAAGCTTATATAGCTGCTGATGCGAATTCGAGTTTGCATCCAAGGTCGAAAGATAATAAGTTATTGTTTGTGTCCGAAGAATTCTCAGTAACCGACGTGGAACTTTCAATATGAACTATAATATATTCTTATGAATGATGTGTATAGTATGTGCAATGTAAAAAAAAATATTAAATACAATACTATGGATCGTTTTAAATAGAAAAATCATAGAAATGACACTGAGCGGAGAGGCACGTATAAGGGACGAGCTGGCTTTTTTGCTGGCTTTAAGCGGGCTCTAAAGCATTATTTTCAAGCTTTAATTATATATATCATGTTTTACTTATATTAGAATTATAGTTACAATCGCATCCATTAAAGTAAATCTAGTTCAACCGTAAAATATTTAAGATGACATAAAGCTTAAGCTTCGCATATTTTGTTATTTCCTTTTCTAATGTCTGTCAGATCAAAAGGAAAGACGACGCTAGGCCTTTTTCAATATCGCCTTTTGCTCAATGCAACTCTATTTATAATTACAGACAACTTGTTACAAATTATCATCTCTGCCTACTGACATTTTTATTGGTATAGACACTTCTTAAATTAGATTAATTCATTATTCGAGATAAGAGATACTTCTAATATGCTAAGGCTAATATAATTGCCAAGATAAGCGACGATATGGCTCACGAGAGATACTGATTTATTTTTTAACTGAAGACCGTTAATTAAAGTAATTGTTCTGTTAGGCTTTTAAATAAATGTTTATCATTTGCTAAATTAATGCACCTATTACTTGGTGGTAGGGCAACCTACCTATACCTATCGTACTGTACCAATCATATTATAATAGTATGACTGACTGCCTCGTTTGCCTAGGGGCTTGATGTAAGGCCACAGACACGGAGGTACTGGGTTCAATTCCCAGGGCGGGCCAATAATGATAGTTATTGAGTTTTTTTGTCAGAAAATTTTCAGTAGCAGCCCGGAGTCTGGAAGTTGGAAGTGTGTACACTTCTGTGCCTCGGAAAGCACGTAAAGCCTTTGGTCCTGCGCCTGAACTCTTTCCGGTCGTGTCGGATTGCCGTTCCATCAGGATTATGAGAGTTAGGAAATAGAGAGTGCACCTGTGTTTGCTCACACACTTATGCACTTTGTAATAAATATATATATACTACACTACTACTAATACGGACTAAATGCACATGCAGGTTTCCTCACGATGTTTTCCTTCACTGTTAAGCATGAGATGAATTATATACACAAATTAAGTACATGAAATTTCAGTGGTGCTTGCCTGGGTTTGAACACATGATAATCGGTTAAAATTGACGTGTTCTAATCACTAGGCCATCTCTGCTATTTTATACAAAATAGCTACCGTACAAATCATGACCGCGTGGAATGACGGGTAGAAATCTCTCCGTTAAATCGCAATCCCGATCATCTGGGCGAAAAAAAGTCTTATCACCAGTGGAAAGGATAATAAAATATAGCTAATTAATTTTGATACTTAACACAATAATTCACCAGAAAGCTTTTAGAAATAATTAAGTACAATATAAATACTCTATGACCCAGTACAAGCTAGTTAGTTTCTAATGAAATATTATATTGTTTGTCGAACCATGAATAGTCTCAATAGTTAGGTAAATATTTTTGCAAGTAAACAAAGTACAATATTCTATTCGGTAAGTAATATTATAATGAGATTTGTGGGCAAACGCTACATAATTCATAGGAATAATTAATAAAACATGAACTCAACTAATGGATAAATCTCGTAATTGAAGGAGTTTGATAAGTAGTTATCATTTACAAGTCTAACTGTTTTTGTATGAATTGAATTGTGAGAATATATTAAAGCTAAATAATATTAATTTAAATATAATAGCTTGGCGGTAAGGCTTTGCGTGAGCCTCTCTGGGTAGGCTGGTAGGTATTACCCATTCATTACTCTACCGCCAAACAGTTGTTATTGTTGTTGTTATCCACTTGAAGCGTGAGTGAGTTAGTGTAACTATAGGCACAAATACACAATATCGATGTAAGGTAATTACAGTGACAATGTCTATAAGCGGTTGGGAACACCATTGGACATCCCATTTGCCAGTTCGTCTAAATATTTTATTTAAAATAAAATAAAAAGTACAGTATGTGTTATATTCTGATTTCAAAATAAGTAAAGTCACAGATTTAAAAAAACAAAACTTTTTTTTTTAATTAATTTTGGCTACGTCAATTAAAATACTTCAATAACAATTTATTAAGCCTGCAACAAATTTCCCATTGGTGGGACTTTAACGGGCTTTCACTTTACTATTTATTTCTTTAAATAAATGATCATCAGAATACCAATCAATGACAGATTTAACAAATACATTTAAAACGATCTAAGTAATCATTTTAATTGAGCAGGTACGGGCAGTCACGATCAAGAAGCTGTGATGCATTGCATCTGCAAGTGGATTAGAAGCAAACTTGCTACGAAGTTGATTGCTCTCTGACCACACTTGAGACAAGTTGCCCATTGATTTCTGTCCGTTTAAGCAAGTTCTATCCCACTGCAAATACGTTAGATTAAGTTACCAATATATTCGCGAACTTTTGACGCTGGACTTTAGATTTGTAAATAAATAGCTCTTACTGGTATCAGCACTGGCTTACTATATCCGGTAATCAACTAAAATCCCTATTTTTGTTTCATAGTATTAATTTGGCAAAGTTTACAAAATATATATTTAATATAATATATAAATATATGTTATAGTATAGTGCGATATAACATTATAGGCATTTACATCAATACAATTAAATGACATTTCACTATACCTTCAAACTTTAAAATAGAACAAAAATCAAATATTACTGATACATATAAAAACATAGTATATTAATAAATAATAATAATGTCCTCAAGACCGATTTCGGCCACGGCGGCCAATCTCAAGAGAGATTAGCTAACTACGCAGGAAATATTATAGTCCACAAGTGTATGCGCAAACACAAGTGCACTCTCTTTTCCCTAACTCTCATAATCCGATGGGACGACAATCCGACACGACCGGAAAAAGTTCAGGCGCAAGACCAACGTCTTTACGTGCTTTCCGAGGCACGGGAGTGTACACACTTCCAACTTCCAGACTCCGGGCTGCTACTGAGAATTTTTCTGATAGAAAAACCCAATAACTTTTTATTGGCCCGACCTGGGGATTGAACTCAGGACCTCCGGGTCTGCGGCCTTATATCAACCCACTAGACCAACGAGGCAGTCATTATTAAAACTATACTTATATTATTTAGAATATTACACAAATTATATTTAACCACGAATGTCTAGACTCCGTTCAATTTCTCAATTTAAAATACCAATACCACAATCACTGTGAGTCCTGAATCTAAATACAAGAAATAAGAGTATTGACTATCGCTTTAATAAATTTTTAAATTATTTCTCTCACAAAATCATAATAATTGTTGTTGTTTAAATAATTTTAAACATAAGCTCACAAAAATATATATTATCATGATAATATTTTCATTAATTAAAATAATACTGGCTGTTATTTATAATAAAACGACTTCATTCTTCTTAAATTGAAATATTTTTCGATATTTAAATATTTTTCCCTTTGTTTATCTCCCCTTTGTAGCTTCACTTTTATCTATAATTTTCCGACAAGACAGATCTAATAATATCAGAGGGGAACGAAGTAAAGGAAGGAAAATAAGTATAAAGGTTCATCCGTAATATTTACAGTTCCTTATAGTTACTGTACAAATCGTGATCGCGTGTTTCTATTTATATATATAGGAACCTAACAATATAATGTTATTACTTCATAAATTATGAAGAGAAATAATACACTAAGCGGTACGCGTCGGAGCGTGAACTTTACTATGTAGCAATTAATCACAATAACGTTGCACAAACTGCTTTAAGGACATTAACCTTATTGATCTGTAGAGGACAAACTAAATTATGTAACAAAGGCTAGCTCGATTTTTCGAAGCGGTCTATAGTAATAATCACTCAAATGTATGATATCACAATATTATACTATTATACAGATATTTCATAGATATTAATTTCATACATTTTTACTAAAATAATATATACATGTCTGTAAATGTAACCTAATGGGAAAAGGCCTTATTTTGTTTATATTAAGTAGATATGAAGTTTATTCCATTATTGCGGTGAACTCAAAATCTAGTGTACTATATATTGGGGTGCAATTTAATTTCATCTTTGTACAAAGGTGTAATTAAATTATTTTATTTTTTTGCAGTCGTCAAAAAACGAGGAAGTTCTTCACTTCTATGTCATTTCAAATCCTGACCTTAGTCATTAAGACAGAGTTGATACACTACCCCAAGAATACTCCTTGTGGGTAACATCTATACGACATAATCCTATAAGTTCCTCTATAATCTATCTAACATGGTATTTCTGACAAATTAACTCGAGCATTACTGTGATACTAAAATAGTTATGGTATAGCAAAGAGCTTTATGAAGATATTTGTTTAATAAGTATTTTATACGTGCAACTATTCAAACTTATAAACCTTAATAACATTGTATGGTTAATTTTAGTCTCACTTGCACATTATATTACGTATGAGAGATATCTCGTGGGAATAATTACCCATAATGGAAACTGAATTAATAATACATACGTTTCTAGAGCTTACAAATTCACAAGTCGAAAATATTATCATTTATATGAGTAAAGAATTGTTACAATAAATAAACTAATTTACAATGAGATATTAATGATATCAATAATTGGCAATGCACATGCAACCACTCCGGTGTAGCTGATGTCTATGGGTGGTGGTAGTCACTTTCCATTAGTACATTATATAAAGGCAATAATCATGAAATAATCAATTTGATCAAATTGTTAGTGTGATGATGATATATACATAACTTACAAATATGTGTAGTTATATCTAAAACTAATCGTATCAATTAAATTATGTATCTATAAAAATGGAATAATAAATGAAATCCTCAATCTTAATTAATCTTCGATTCGGAATACCGTCAATAACAAAACACAATAACATTGTATCCAGGAAATTAATCACAAAACATATAAGCTTCTGTTGATCAATAATGTACAACTACTCAGATTAATAAACTAGTTTTGCCCGGTTCGTTTTGTCTATATAAAAAGTATGTAAATGTCCCACTTCTTATAGAGATTTTTGGAACTTACAGTAACAGTAGCAGTAGAAGCCTGTGCATGTCTATATAATCATGTGAATACACATGTGCCAAAAATTCAGTGAAATTAGACACATGCAGGTTTCCTCTCGTTTTTTCCTTCACCGTATAGCACGAGACGAATTGTATTCACAAATTAAGCACATTAAAATTCAGTGGTGCTTGCCCGGGCTTGAAACCACGCACATCGGTTAAGATTCAGGCGTTCGCGATGGAACTTATTTTATCAAATTTCTCTAATGCCAATAGCACCAACCAACACGTGTGGCAGATTTTCATCCGACACATGAAGGTTTCCTGATTATTTCCTTCACTGAGAACGAGATGAATTATAAATTCAAGCACATGGAAATTCAATGGAGCTTTTTCGGTTTTTAAATCGTAACCCTCAGCTAAGATTCACATGTTCTAACTTGGATCGATTATATATATATATATATATATATATATTAAGTATCTATTTATAATAAAAATACCTTTATTTGATTTGAATTAAGAATGGCGCGAGTTATATAATAATTTAATTAATTTGTTTTATTTTATTATTTTGTATCTCTATATTAAATTGTAGAAATTATATAGTTGTATATATAATGTCCTTTATTCTGGTTTAGGTTATCTGAAAGTAGCTCTTAACGATATACCATATGGTACACACTTTTTAAATAAGTATATAATTCATTTACTATTACTACGTGTTTCCGATGTACATAAGGCTACCTATTTTTGTATATGCTTTGCATTTATCTAAAAAAAGGGAATGTTTTTTGTTTTGTTTTCAATAGAATGATCAATCTATTTAATCTTGTTACACGACAGTACAAAATTTCTTATTAAAACCTACTTAAATAAAAATATTGTTGAATGTATGTTAATGTCAAGATTGCATTAGTTAAGTTTTGTACCGATGATACAGTACAAAATGATACGATGTCACTTACGGTACGATATTAGTTTTTCTATCACTTAAGGTCAATATTTTTTTATTGCTGTGTTTGAGGTTAGGTTAGGGTAAACGAACTTATGTGATTATAGGCACTAGAGACAAAACATTTTTTTGGTGTCGCATTATTACAAGGACTCGAAGATTTTGATTTCATTATCATTAACATAGGTCGGGAATGCATTGGCAGTTCTATCATTCTGCAAATCTCTATATTTCTTAACTTCAAGAGACCAAATCAAATAAAAAATTTAGGCATTATATCTCTTAGATTTAACGAGCTTGAATTATAATGTGATTTATGTGATAATATTTTAGCTTATTGTTTTTAAGACTGCATACTGTTTTTCATGCAGTAATAAGCTACGCACTAAAGTAAATACCAAATTGTTCTTTATATTAAACAGTCGTATAACAACAGTAAGCAATTATATTTAACGGATAACTACTTATTCATAACTTAGTAAGTGTATACAGTAATTTATAGAAGCAGCTGCCGTTACGTTGCGGAAATTCAAGACATGCGAGGTCGCAACATATTAGACAACGCTTCATAGAATACCTCAGCGTGAGTGGCATTCGACGGTCTTTTATATTACCTACGTAACATAAAGCGAATTTATCTTCTAAATCCTGAATAGATTGCAAGGTAATAGTTTTTGGGAAACGTTTTCCTGCTATTTTGTATGCTATGTTGCTTGTATGTATTTTGTACATTAATAAAGAGGTGAGATGGAGCAGTGGTTAGAGCAGATTAGTCTTAACTGAAGATTATGTGTTTAAGACCGGAAAGCAACACTGAATTTTCATGTGCTTATAATTCATCTCTTGCTTGGTGGGATAGAAAAACATAATGAGGAAACCTCAATGTGTTGGATGAAAATGTGCCACATGTGTATCTGCAAATCCGCATTGGAGTAGAGTAGTATTCCACTACTTTACTCCTTGAAATTTTCTTCTTAAAAGGAGATTTGCAGAATGATAGAACTGCCAATGCATTCCCGACCTATGTTAATGATAATGAAATCAAAATCTTCGAATCCTTATAATAATGCGACACCAAAAAAGGCCTTAACACAGAAGAAGGTTATATGTTAACGGTCTGTTACTTTACTTTTTCTTATTTACGTCCCTTAGTCATCTTATTAAAATCATATTAATAATATATAGTAATAAAATCAATATAATGCATCGAAATTTTTGATCGCGGTCATATTCAGTGAATATTGAATGCGTCACTTTGATAATAAATTGATTTGTTCTTTATGATTTCATATAACATTACTAAAGATTTTTCCTTGTGTAATAAAATATGATAGTATTTAATAATTTTATACTGTTATAAGCTTGTAGTTCTGTCTTATTTAAAAGTTTTTGTGTAAATACTAAGATAATTTATAATAAGATTACTATTGTTTTGCTTTGCGATATCGGAAACCGAAGATATAACAATAAAACCATTTATGAAAAGAACCCGTTGGATATAAAATTACAATTCTGTAATAAAATCTACGCAAGCGAGGTCATAGCATAAGCTGGTTTATAGTAAAACTAGCTGACCGACCCGACTTGGTATGGGTAAAATTCATATAAAATACACCCACTTCCCAAAAAATCCAAAAAAAAAATTGCGGATGCTTACGTTCTAAAATAAACTATTCAAAATTTCAGCTTTGTAGACACAGTAATTTTGGCTGTACGTTGAAAGACACTGCACAAACGATTTTATAAATTTAAATTAATTTAACCTAACTTAACTTTATAAGAAAAAATGTTTTATGTGAATATCTAAGGAATAAATCAACGAAAATTGTATGAATATGTCATTATAGTTTTTACGTTTTGAAATATCGTGTCTTGCCAACCTGAATCACAGTACGCTATGTTTCCTGTGACAGTTATTATAATACATCAGATTAACTATTTATATTTAATATTTGCTTATATACTCAGTACTAACTCGTACTAACTCTGATGTAACAAATCATCCCGATACGTTTATTAAAATACATAAAACATGATAAAAATATCTAATTAATTATATTTTAGTATTAAATTATTATTATTTATTTATTATCATAATTACATATTTAAAATACATTAAACGGGTTTAACAGTTTGTATTCGAATTACAATTAGCGTGCCATTTCAAGCTTGTACAAAATTAGAAAACTTTGAAATGTTAAATGTTAGGATAAACAAGAAAACTGTTGACTTAACTAAGCCAACTTAGCAATAGAAACTGTAAACAATACACTTGAATACTAATTATATAAACATACTAATTATATAATAAACAGTCTGCAAAAGTCACATTCCTGAGCAAAATTGTTGAGAAAAATATTAATGAAAAGAATTTTCACAACGATATGATAAATGAATTTATTAAGTAATGTTTAGATTCAAACCCACGACATTCGTTCGACATATTTTACCAAATGAACCATCGCTCTGATGTACTCAAACCTTCAAAACGCATTGGTTTTTTTTTGTTGCCGTTATTGGTTTACTAGTTTTTTTAGCTCATTTTTAGCTTATATAAGATATTCTATAAAAGACTTTAAAACTTACATACTACTAAAAACCATCGCATCCTAACATTGCTTGTGTGGATATATTCGCCATTTCTCAGCCATTGAACCGTCAAATTCAACCTTTTGCACAGTCAACCCAGAAAAGCTTTTACGTAATTAAATTCTTAACGTAATTAAAACTCCTTTAAACGACGACGGTTAAGGTAGCAGATTCTAATCTTATAACATTTTTTGCTTAAAAATATTAATTTATTTATTATTTTATTATTATTAAAAGCATTAAAAATTCAGATATTGACATGATAATGAAATTCAAGGTCACGTCTGTTGGTTACAGGGATCAGTGACGTAATGATTAAAAGGATTAAAACGATAAGCTGATTACGTAACATTACCCACAGTGGCTTCACCTGCGGGATGTTTTAAAAATATATATTTTTTGCGTCATTACACAACACTTACAAAAGTTTACTACCTTTTGAAATTTGGTAAAAGTGTTTTACATTTTGTATAAAATTTGATTTTTATATAGCGGATACACTCTCTAAATATGACGATCTTTTTTTTGTAATTGTTGAAATGAAGAATGAGTAAGTCAAACTTATTACTTACATGTACATCAGTACTTTCTAATGTATATATAGTGATATATAGATTAAGATGGATAGCGCTTACCTGGAAGACGCCTATTAACTTTTTCCTCGAAGATTTCCATATTAAAATACTCATGAAAGACAGACACCGAAAGGACTTTCCACATTAATATCAGAGTTTCCAATTGCCTTTATGTTTCTGATTTATTTTGTATTCCACATATACAGTAGTAATGCTTGTGCAGTTGTATAAGCACACATTCT
Source organism: Nymphalis io (assembly GCF_905147045.1). Lineage (NCBI taxonomy): Eukaryota > Metazoa > Arthropoda > Insecta > Lepidoptera > Nymphalidae > Nymphalis > Nymphalis io. The sequence continues at coordinate 6,875,356 of NC_065902.1, read as the reverse complement.
CTTTCTCTCTCTCAAAACAGGCTTTTCCCCAACAATGGGACATTAACGGGCTGTACCTTCTAATGACTGAATACCGTTTGTCTGTATATCCTAAGTGAATCAGATAATCGATTTTTAAACAGTGAATCATAATCAAAAACTGAACAGCATAATCATGTTTGACAATTAGTCAAATATCCTTTACAAACTATCGTTAAATGTGACGCTGCATTTAATTATTTCGTTTGCATGCCAACCGAAAATATCTGTTCAATTAATGATGATCATTGCGGCGGTTGAATCAGCACATCCGTTTCTATTAATAACTAGAATTTTGTGATGATAATCTGTTATTCAAAATCTAAATTAAACTGCTCATATAAGCATGCTCTTACAGGTACATTTGTATCGTTATTTTATAGATATATAATTAAACGCGAGGTTTACGTCGAACTTCGGGGTGTTAATGGAGAATCGAGAAATTTATTATTACTAAAAATGAAACGATACGTTATTATTATTATTTGATTCACTTCTTATAATGCTATACATAATAATATACCTTATATTATAATTCAATTTAATTTTAAATAAAAAAAAAGTATTATTTGATAAATGAATATTCATTTAAAAAATATATAAATATATAACTTTACGATTTCAAGAACTTATTGTATATAAATATATTAGTGATATTGCTCATTTTAACTGTATTTTTTTGTTTACTTTTTTCCCCAGTCATTCTAAAACTTTATAACGAGAAGCTGTTTAGGCATGTGAGGTAAGACTGGTCCATTACCAAATTTAGCTATTAAAAACAAAAAAATATAAATCAACTTTTCAAGGGTAAATTAAGATATATTTACTGAAACCAATGATTAGTGCTAATTTAATATAAAGATAAAAAAAAATATCATTATAAATAACACTGAAAATTAAAGTCAGCAAAAGTGACCGAGATAAAAATAAACAGGTACACTGTCAGGAAGTCGTAATACATTGCTTTACAACTTCACAAGTCAGTGGAAACAAACTTGCCAGGAAGTTGATTGCTTTGCGACCACACTTGAGACGAGTTAGCCACTGATTTCTGAGTTTAAGCAAGTTTTGCTCTACAAATACAGTCAGAGAATTCGCCAACCTCACGATTCTATAAACTTAATTTTTAAAATGTTGTGTGTGTGATTTGTTTTAGTAGCTACATAAGTAGCAGATATGTGTTTTTAGTTGAATTATACTTAAGAAAATACACATACTTACTTATCATATTCTACTAAATTAAGCACGTGGCCATCTTATTATAATAATATATAGGAACGAAGTATTTAGCTCACGCGGTACCCTCTCACAAAGTTGTAGAGAGCGGCAACGGAGTGGGCAAATGACGTCATAAAAGAGCGTCATGTCGTTTGCCGTCACGGCATATGAGTAGATATTATCTCCGACGATTTTTCACGCGTTAAAATTATTTAAATGATTACGTTTAACATTAAAAAATCAATCGTCACTGAGTATGATAAAAAATTTAAAAAAGGAAATATAATTGAGAAATTAATATAATTCCTTACGTACGAACAGACATATAATGGTAATGAACAGTGAAATTAAAACTCATTATAAATTATGGAAAACTGCCAGAACTTCCGAGGTCGTAGCAATAATTTACATCCATATTTCACACAGAAAAGAGTCAAAAATATGACTACGAATATAGTTGTAGCAATGAAGTATACCTATTTCATATTAATACGATTATTAATTAACAAAATTGTTTAAGAAATGAAAATTTATACAAAATTCGGAATTATTATTGAATATATTAATATTGAATGTATATACGTTCTCATGTTATAACATCTTTTTTGTTATTTATTTTTATAATTTTCCTGTTTATTTTTATATTGTGTTCTGTTTATCGAATCTATGTTTAAATTCTATTCTTCATAATAGAATTTAATGTGAACATAAATTATAAAAATAAAAATCTTATGTTTTTAAGTCTCTTGATATTTAAATCCTACTCATTTATATGGATTTGAGTGTGACAGACCTGAAAAATATCTCACAAGCACCGTCGAGCAGAGATGAAAAGTTATTAAATTATTTTAAAACCAAACGTTTTACCTATAACAAATGATATTTAAATTCGGTAATGAAGATTTTTTATGTGTAAAGATATGGTTGTCATACATTAAAAATCCGAATAATTTAAAAATACATTAACAAAAAAAGGAACAACTTCGCAAGCTATAATTTAACCTTAATGATGCAAAGATTTGATAAATATTTTTAGATATTTAAATAATGTAGCAATCTCTTGTTTATCTCCCCTTTATTACTTCACTTGAAACTTTTATTCGCAACCATGACACAGGAACGCAATGATACGAGGGAGAAAAGGGGTGGAAAATAAAGAAATATGAATAATGAAGTCCCGTAACGTTCAGTCACATTTAGGGATGGGTGTAAAATCTTGGAACTCCATCATGTGTTTTATGTACTTATAAAATATTCCGAAATCTGTTTGAATTGTACCCTAATAGTGTCAGACCGCAGATTTGCTGGCGTTTGAGGAGAGGGCAAGTGTTAGATACCCTTTGTCTTTTTCTGTATCTCCGACTAAGTGCCCACAAAATTTCATGATGGTTAGTCGAGTAGTTAGGACGTGAAAGTGTATCAAACTAACTTTTGCATTTAAAATATAAGTTAGAATTTGTAAAAGTACGTAAATATGTCACTGCTGAGCCAACCTTTTTTATTAAAAACTTGAGGCTTATTTTACGACACAGATTTTGACGTCTGCGGATTTACTTACATATATCTGAACTGACGAGCACGATAATTATAAACACAAATTAATCTCGGGAACGCCAAGTGGTAGTTTTTCGGATTTCAAATCACGATCTTCGATTAAGATCCACGTGTATTATCAACTCAGTCTCCTATGCTCAATTAATACCTTGTCTCATTGATAACTATAATATATATTAATGTGTTACCTACACATTATGAAATATTTTGGATACGACAAGGTCCAATCTAATATATCTGATATAATTCATTGTATCTCGTCTCGCTATGTCATATTTATTGCACATATTATGTATAATTATAGACCAATATCTTATTCCAAATTTTTTAAAACATGCTTGCAAAGTATTGTTATTTACTGCGATGATGTGAGGCTGTTATGAAAGCACCAAACGTAAGCTCGCTGTCGAATTTTACTAAATGAAATTGAAATATATAAATTTACAAGAAATACAATTATTTAAAGCTTATAGTTATTACGTAAACATTTTAACAGCTTAACATTAACTTAATAATATTACAGCGATGATTAAATTATTTTTCGACTGTTAATTATTTTAATTCTGTTATTTATGTTGTAACTCGAAGATAGCTGCGAGCTGTACTAGGATTGGCTGAATAATTGATTGGTTGTTATTATGGATAAAAAATAACTTCAATTTAATTAGACATTCTTTTGACATTAACAAAATTGCGTCGTAATAATAATTAGACAACAATAGTTTGACTAAGTACTCGAAACATACATGCGTAAAATTGAATGAAGTGGCAAAATTATTTGCGATGTGACGTGTGATTTTCATCTTTGATACGAATGAAAATTAAATACTAGTAACTTGAGGGTAGGACAAACTCTTCTGATGATCTTTGGAGAAATATTTGAATTAAGATCTATCTTGTATATTGTTATCTATATAATATTTCAAATTATTTAATCTTTATTATTTGTTTTCATTGTTGAAATTCCTCTACCATATATATTTGAGTTAAAATTAAATCTAAGGTATGAATTATTGAATTATCTATATGCCTATTAATATTAATGTTTTAACTGTTTTATTCCATGGAATTTTTAAGCACATTTCCATGAAATAATTATTCACACTACACAAGTCACAAGTCAGATCCTTAACAATGATACTATGAAGTTTCGTTATTAAATACAAAGTTATTTATTTTAAAAACAATTTATTATAATAAATTAAATAACACAAACACTTTAAATATTACACATTAAGAATGTAATATTTTAAGTGTGAGTGTATATACGTGTACTTGTGTGTATTTGACATTACATGGTCTTTAATTTAGGTTAACGCTTAAACAATATTATTTTAAATCCATCTCCGTATAAACTATTTCGTAATTTATCAAATCGCAATAATTGGTCATTGCTCATTATATTTTGAGGTATTAATATGAACTGATTACAAAATATTAAACGTTTTGTAGTTGATATATGAGTACCATGAACTGCATTTTAATTGATAGATAATTAGTTTTAATTGTTTAGATAATGAAATAATAATTCATCAGACTGATTTATGGGACATTTAATAAACCACAATTATTCTCTTATATAATAAATCATACTGTATATAGTACTGTATCCGTTATCTACTTCAATAAAATTAAAATTGATTAAGTAAATATTTTATCGAATAAAAAGTATTGAAACATTTAAAAGTAAGTCTATCTTATTGTTATGTTTTCAAAAGTCACTTAACTGATTTTGATAACATTTGGAATGGAAATAGTTACAAGTGTGAGAATAAAATACACCAAATTCATCACCAAAGCGCTATGAGCTAGTTATCAAATAATCATTAATATTTAACATTTTAACATCTATTAATTTTAATAGCAAAACGATTTAAATGTACTGACTTTATACAAAACCTTCTCTTGGTTAAGCTCGTTTACCTCCTGAGCTTATAAGCAAGGTAAAGTATCTTTACGGTGCAGTAAGGTGGCATCGCGTCAAAATTCTATTAAGCAAGGCTCAAGTTGTTTACCTACGGCGCTTTGTTTACGTTACATTCTTCCTTGTGTGAGCTCTCAGAGCCGAGTTACGATATTGCCATATTCGCAATTTTCTACCCTGCCACTTTTGTCACAGCCCGTGTTTAACTTGTAGACGTTTATTAAAGGTGACGTGTAATAACTATTAATATAAACTAAAATATTTTTACTATTATTCAAATATTACGAATATTTAGTATAATAAAAAAAAAATGTTTTGGAAAAGCTAATACCACCACTGCAGTCCAATTTAGGTGGATATACTCCTATAGGTTTCCTCACGATATTTTCCTTTATCGCCGAAAATGATATGAATTATAAAACCTAATTTAATACTCATGTTGATTAACAGGATTTTAACCTTATTATATGAAGCAAAATTTATCAATTATGGTATCCCTTCACCGTTTCCCAATTTATTTGAAATTATTGCAATATGTCTTTTTATTGTATTCGTTCCGATCATCTCTGTCATATTTTTCGATACTATTTTGCCATCTTATCTTTGATCTTCGTCTTCCTTTCCATCCACCAATTTTCATATTCAAGTATTTTCTAGTTGCATTGATCCTCATTACTATACCCAAACTACGATATATTATTTCCATTCGACTTTTTTATTGAATTGACTTTTAAACTTCCTCTTATGTACTCATAACTTATCTTGTCCATTCTTGTCACGCCACACATCCATTCCAACATTCTCATTTTAGCTTCATGTAATCGTCATTCATCCGTCTTCTTTATGGCCCAAAATTCCGATCCTTAAATAATGATAGGTCGTATTATCGATTTATAAATTCTGTCTGTAATTTGAGAGATAAGTATCAATATATGTTTATAGGTTTTTATATCAGGTCAATGTATAACAACCTGTGAATGTCTCACTGCTGGGCTAAGGGCTCCATTCCCTTTTTTGTGGAAGGTTTAGAGGTTATTGTACCACGCTACTCCAATGCGGGTTGGTGGAATACACATGTGGTAGAATTTCAGTGAAATTAGACAAACAAGTTTCCTCACGATGTTTTCCGTCACCGTCAAGTATGAGATGAATTATAATCACAAATTATAATTAAGCACATGAAAATTCAGTGGTGCTTGCCCGGGCTTAAACCCACGATCATCAGTTAAAATTCACGCGTTCTTACCACTGGGCCATCTCGGCTGTACAATGTATAAAGTAATTAATCTACAACTACTTTGGTACATAAAATAACTCATGATCGACAGAATCAGACAAAAAGCCAATAAAATATATTAACTTTACAGGTAATTATTAATATTCAATAAATACATAATTCAATTCTCATGTCCAATAGCGCATCCTGTAAAAAAGTGAATTTCATTTCATACGTCAACAATCTTAACATTCCGATTCATTGCAGATATAGACAATGTAAACAGTGAATGTTTACCCTGAACAATTTCCTACAATTTCTATGGAGCCTTGGTAGAAAGATGAGGTTTCTTGTACATAACAAAATTTATGTCAGTCTTACTTTCAGTATGGCATTAAAAAATCTAATAAGTGATTATGATGATGTTAATGATGATGTCTTCCTGATCCATTTTGACCAAGAGATTCTTTTGCGAGATTGGCCAACTTTACTGCCTAATGTGCATATAATATGTGCACCAGAGTGCGCAACAATATATCTTACGGCCGGTTTCTGAGCTGTTTTTATACTTAAAATAAAAATAAATAATAATTGATGACTTAATATCATTTGTGAAAAAGATCAACTAGGTACTGAGTTTGTATTAAGAAGTATAACAGTACAATCAATATACATTTTGAACCAAACTATAAATAGAATTTAATATTAACATTTAAAAGTCCTTGAAGAAGAAGCACAAATTACTAATAAATATCAGTCTGTGTAATGTTTTTTTTAGATAGTTTCTTATAACCTACATATTTTTAATTATGTGTTAAAATTTTGTTAATGTCATATTTATTTGTATGTACTTAACGTTACAAATATAAACTAAGCCACGAAAAACGTAAATGTGAACCATTTAAGTAAATAACCTAGTGTTGTGCGGCACGCATCGACTGTCTATGCAAAGCCAATAGACTATTTCGAAGTTAATTACCAACACTTGACACCTACTGTCGTACCCACTACCTGTTAGCTAATTGACGCTGGGACGATTCGACATCCAAACTGCGGCCGGATTTACTGCGGGTTTTTGCTCTTTCATTGTTAGGTGGTTTCAGTTATTTATATTGGTGTCTGATTTTTTTTCGTCGGGCGTTCACGATAACATGATTGAAATACAAATAAATAAATTAAATAATTCATTTAATTTATCATGATTAAAAAACACTAATGATAAGTTTTTTATATTATTTTATAATTAAATTTCTAATATTAATCTTTCACTTTTAAGAAATTAAAACTGATTAGAATGCCCCCATATACCAACCAAAGAGTCGGAAACATAGTCTTCGATTTAGAACGTGTACATCGTTGGTAAAATCATCCAATGGTGACATTCACACCAGAATTTTATGAGGTCTATTTTCCTGAACTGTATTTTTTTTAAAACATTTTTATAATACAAACAAAGGAACTGGATGCGATTCGACCGAACGTTTGTCACTGATACGTGCGAGTAATTCGCGTGAACACCGTAATAGATTTCGAAAAAAGCGGAACAGGAATCGGCTATAAATTTACCGCGGAATAAACAACCTTTTTAAATATACGAATACGCGACAACAGTATAAAAACTAACCAATGGAACAAAGTGAAGAGAGACCCTTCATTTTCTTGTTTCCATTTAATTAAACTCGAAATTCAAAGTCACGGCTGGAAACGTAAGCGAGATAGCACTCGCTTGAAAAAAATAAGCCTGACTTTGCGAATGGGATTAAGACTTACGGCGTCCGACTGCTGTGACGTTTCCAAACGACCGACTTCTCCGGAGCAGTTAATTTTTCATTCCAGATACTGCATAAATAATGTAATTGTATAATGCTTTACATCTATAATAGAAAATGGTGATGATAGAAAAAAAAGCATATATTCCTTACAAATCCTACAATATATTATTTATTACAAGCCTTTCATTAAAAGAGTAATATTGTGGGCGGAAAATATTAATTTCCTGGTGACCTAGGAATCTGAAATCTGTACCAAATTGAGAATGTCGAGGGTGAGGGTTGAGATTAACGGGAGGTACAATTTTATTAGCATTTTTTCCTCTTTCCGGCGTGCTGAACTCATTTCCTTTCTTGTAATTTACGACTGCAGCAGCCATAGAATCAGTAAAATAAAGCAGCCATCATTACCTTATAACTACTAAAACCACAAACGCATGTTATTCGGAACCTGATAATTTTTAATTACAAATATAAAATACATTATTTCAATAAATATACTAACAAATTTAATAAAATCAATCATGTTTTTTTTATAATGTTATCACAAGTCGGAAGAAGTCAATTCGGAATTGATAACATTTTATTCTCAAGATATAATATATAAGATCAAAAAAATAGTCGTACACACATACGTACATATATACAATAATGCATACATACATACACACAGATATCCTTATAAATGTACAGGATTAAACTCCAGGATCTTAATTTTTTTTATGTAAGAGGGGCAAACGAGCAAGAGGCTCACCTGATGGAAAGTGACTACTACCGCCCATGGACATCTGCAACACCCGAAGGCTTGCAGGTGCGTTGCCGGCCTTTAAGGAATAAGTACGCCCTTTTCTTAAAGGTTGCTATGTCATCGGTTAGGAAAAGTCACCGCCGGAAGCTGGTTCCACAAAGTGGTTGTTTATATGTAAATTGCTATAGTTTTGAAAATTGGACTATCAATATCTCTTTATTACCTGATCACTAACATTAACTTCCAAACATTATTAACACAAAATTTGGGCATTGAGAAAATAAATTTATTATTTTTTATATTTACGGAGGCGGGTTTTAAAAACAAAAAAAAAAACATTAACATTGGTATAGAATTTTTTGTCTGACAAACAAACAGACAATTCACAGTTTTATATTAATATATAATATAGTATACAGCAAAGAAAATTTCGATGACATATTGTTTTACCATAAAATATAGGTATAATAAAGTTATAGGTTTTCTTTGTAACGTAACCTATTTATTAAAAATACCTTTCGAAAAAATGATATGTTTCTTGTCTTCTCCATACTATTTGTATATTCGATTGAATGCTTTCGATAAATAATCTCCGAGTTATCCGTAACAGACTAAAATGTATTCGCTTCCTTCAATCAAAATTCCGTCTTTATTCGCCAGCCAACTCGTGCATTACCGAAATTGCACTGAACCAATTTACTTTATGTGATATTCGGACGGGAGTCATTTATCTCGATAGATCTTTTCAAGTGATAATAAAACTCCTGTCTTAATTAAAATGTTAAGAAAAAAACATATTGGATTATTACATTTTTGACTAGTAATAAGTAATAGTAGTAATTAGTGATAATTTGTAAGTGTTCAAATTATGGGAAAATTAATCCTATTATTTTTGGGAGAAGATTTTGGTGCTCCAAAACAATGCAGGATACATATTTTACAGCAGAGTTTTATCAGATCCATTCAGATTACATCGAGATGTTTTCCTTCAGCAGTACCACGAGCAATGCTTGTCAGGATTTAAGCCCCTTGTCTTCAGCTAAGTTTCACTTGTTCCGTTGATCCTATCCTATCTAAAATCTTCAATGCTTAAGATATTTAAGTAATACTATATTATTTTTACATTTACATACGAGATATTTACATTAAATTTTATTCCCACAGCGCTTTTAACAAAGGTGATAATTTATTATCCACCGCTGAAGTTGATTGAGTAATAAAACTACATATGAATATCAGTAAAATAAAACTAATTTTCATTTAATATGTAGTTATTTACTCCTGTTTTGTATACATTTCATCTGGTCTTAAAGAGTAATTAACTGTGAGTTACAAAATAACATAACATTAAATACAAACTCGACTTAAAAGGCGATTTCTTTACAAAATCACTCATAAAAATTAACATTCTACTCTCGCCGTTTTATATGTTTTACATTAAAGGATTATATTCATTCCATATCTTTAATCCCTAAATATCTGCTTAGAAAACGTTCCCTTACCCAAAAGTGCTCGAAGCAATACATTAGAATCAACGAGTAGCTTTTTAACGTATTTCAATTCAATAAGCAAATGAAAGAATGAGTCCCTCGAGACCAAGAAACATGGCTCCAGCCGTCGTTAATAGACACATTGATGTATCAGCCAACACCGCCCTCCGGGCAAATGTACAGAAAAACTTCTGATTTAATAAAGGTTTCCAGCGGAGCGGCTAATGTCTACGTATTTAAGTCTTCATAGAGGGATAGAATATAAAAATTTACGAACATTTTGTGCAGATGGCGAACTGGCACAACCGCAAAGTTGGCCCATTATTAATTCTGTTTTCGTGTAGCCGACAGCGGCTAATGTTTCAGGCTTATTATTGGGAAATTTTGTAATGACTGTTAATATAACGACACGCTACGGCAGCGAACACGCGACTCGGGCCACGAATAAGAACAAGAATTATGGAACCGATTTAAGTTCAATGCGCTGCCCTATTTTAGCGAGATTAAAAATTTCTTCTTATTTATTTTGTATTGTAAATTTAAGATATTTGTTAGCAATCTTTTTAATCTCATAAGTATAAGTAACAAGCAACATGTGCTTAATACAGTGACTTCCTATATTACTGAGACCAAAGAAAATTTATACCTACCTAATTCCATCTTCAGCATGTAATACATACTTTCCCCAAAATAACAGTTCTCAGCACGCGATGTTGAATCTTCAGAGATAAGGACCACCTTTATCCCTTTCATGTCTCACTTGCAACCATTTTTCACGCCTTTGTTGAGCTCGCAATAGGTATTAGGGTGCTGACGTAAACTATCCCGTTCATAGCTCAGAAAAATTCAAAAATGACATCACTTATGTTTTTAAAGTTTTCAAATTTAAATCTCAAAAGTCCACTAGAATTTGGAAAAGGTTATCCCAAAAAAAATAGTAACTGCTCGCTTGATTTTGAAAATAACGTACTTGTGTCACTTTTATCGGGCGCACTTCTTTAAACCGACTTGAGTCTCGCACTGTCTCGACAAAAACTTAATTATAATCGATCGATCGATTGTGGATTCGTAATAAATATATAATTGTTTCGAAGGCCAATAACACGATGCTTTAAGCATTTTTTTTATAATCAATGCAAATGAAAGTAGGGGGTATAAAAATATTTGTCTTTTTGCAAAATATATAGTGAAATAAAATATATTATTTTTTCAAATTCCTTAGTTTTTTTTTTTATTACATACGTAAAAAAAAACAGATAATATTCACACTTCACATAGCATATTCATGAATTTTGAAATCAAAATTCAAAAATAACTTAACTCAGAATCAATAGCTAAAATAAGTAGATTTATGACACAAGGCTTATAAGTCAACTTTGATTTTCTACAGAAATATATAAATACAAATTATATTGTATTAAATTATTACATTCAATATTATTATTAACATAATCTAGACAGACTAATTTAGAAAATTACAAAAAATATAAGCTATCTGAATATTATCCTTTGGTATTGTGTACCAAGGACGCTGGTGCGTTTTATTATTTTTACCGACGTGAACTGCTATGCTCAAACTTGGAAGCGCTAGGTAACTGCCAGTGCAGTCTTTCATTATTTTATTTGCCATCTTTAGAGCTATTCTGTAAGAACAAACTGCAAACTCATCGGAAAAAACGGTCGTGAAATATCACATATGGTTAATATCGCATATCATATATATATATATATATATATGATATGCGATATTAACCATAATAAACGTAACATACACGCATCCTGTTTTGATGCGTGTATGTCATGTATATCGTGTATATCACCATATTATGTCGGTAACAACAGACATAATATTGTGATATACTGACGGGTGAGTAATAAAGTGAGTTCGTACAGAATAGCACTGCTGATGACCATTTTTTTTATCGCAGTGGAAACCTTCAGAAAGGTACCCGGGTCCCATGGGGGTGGATACGGGTTATGTGGGATTCTAACCCACTAAAATCACTGCGATGGCCGTCCTCAGCACGGATCGGAGAGGCTGCGGGATCGTGTTGATATAACGCATCCGCGGCCTCTCCCGTGCTTTGCTCCGCTCGTGGCTCGGCGGCGTTCTCATCAGGAGGCGAATCTCATCCCCACGCACTCCTCGCTAGTGCGTACAGTAGTGCGAGGCCATCCCATAAACTAGGCGTGTGAGACCAAACGGGTGGCCCGTAGAGTGCCGTCGATCGCACAGCATAGAGACTGCGAACTTTCTCCCTCGGTCCCCCGAGATTAGGCAGCAGTCTGTGCATGGCACCCGCTACCTTTTCGATCCGGGGGGCTAGGCGCTCCAATTGCTCTTCGAAGGTATTTTATGTACCTGGTCACTTGGACGTTAGAGTCACCAACGCGAATGTGCGAGTCCTTGGCAGTTTATAAAACCATAGTGCCTCCGTCATATGGGACTTGATCCGAAAGCCCAACTCGCAGATCTTTTTGACGACAACATTCACCTCGAGCTCGGCGAGCTCTTTGGTTCTCTGAAAATTCTCTCGTCGTCTACATAGCAGACGATGCTGTCACCTACAGGGAGAGTGACGCGCAGGACTGCGTCGTACGCGAGATTCCACAACAGAGGCCCCAAAACTGACCCCTGTGGGACACCACAGCAAAGGTACCCGGGTCCTATGGGGGTGAAACCGGGTTATGTGAGATTCTTACCCACTAAAACCACTGCGACTCTCATCTGATCTGATCTCAGCACGGATCGGAGAGGCTGCGGGATCGTGTTGATATAACGCATCCGCAGCCTCTCCCGTGCTTTGTTCCACTCGTGGCTCGACGGAGCTCTCATCAGGGGGTGAATTTCGCCCCCCCGCACTCCTCGCTAGTGCGTACGGCAGCGCGAGGCCATCACGGCTGCCGTCCTCCACAGGGCCGTCTGAAATAGGACACGTGAGGCCCCCACCTCACGCATCCACGGCCCCAGGGTTACGCCCTATCTTTTAAGCCCCGGGCGTCTTGGCTATGAGAGGGCTGAGACGACGCCGTCATCGTCTCCGCCGAGCAGGATCGGCCCTTTCCCGTTCCCGCTCCACCGTCTCCTTCTGATCCATGATGGTCTCACAGAAGGAGGCTACGGCCCTCCACGCCGATTCCCTGCGAAGCATCGCCGACACGATTGCTCGCAGGGACAGGTCTTGTCCGACTTCACGGACCAGGATCTCCCTCTCCACACTCCACGTGGGGCACACTTCCAACGTATGCTGAGCGGTGTCCCGGTCCACGCCACAGTGGTGACACCTCGCCGTCGATTCGCGTCCGATCTTACACAGGTATTCTCCAAAACAACCGTGACCGGTCATTACCTGCGTAAGTCGGAAGGTGACTCGTCGCTTTCGCCTCATCCAGGCTTCGAAGGCTGGCAGGATCGCTCCAACGACGCGTTTGCGTGTGTACCGTTCTTCACAGTTTTTTTAAATCTAATATTAGTAACATTTATAAACTTGTAACTACACAATTGTTTTACAAATAAATAATATGGAACTCTAAATTCTTAATATAATACCCGTCTCAAAATACTACTTCCAGTCGGTTGTTGTTCTGAGTTGGCCGATTTAATATATCATTTTACAATCCCACAACAGCCCCTTTCGTAATACTCGGTTTGGGGATATTTAGCGAAACGAATGTACTTGAAATGTCGACATATACGAAAATTTACACAGATATTTTTTAAATCGAGTATTTTTTTTAAAAACGATCGTAATTTATAATAAGTAATTTATTTTATATTTAAAAAGTATTTATATTGTACCAAATGTTTATTACCAAGAGCAATGGTATTCGATTACTTTAAATTATTGCTTTGCTATTAATAAAACATATAGCATATAATTCAACTTTTTAGTATATATGCGATTGTTTTATTTTAACGTTATTTTTTTATTATAGTGCAGTGATCAGTACTAATTTTTGAAGATTGAACTTTAACCGAGATTTCTTGCCAGGCAACATTGAGTCTTTATTAATTAATTTTTTATCAATGATCTCTAAAATATCTCGGTGAAATTCTGTCATATGTTTTCAACCTGCATTTGAGTAACGTGATGGCAAAAGCTCCAGATTATTTCTCGAAAGAGGAGCCCTGTTCCTAGCAATAGGACATTTACTGTGTGTTACTTATGGGAGGGATAGAAGGGATACTGGATTATTAGATGGAAAGTATCCACCTCCACCCATAGGGATTTTTTTTGTTGAATAGGTTGGCAGACGAACATATGGGCCACCTAATAATAAGTGGTCACCATTAGCATTGTAAGAAATGTTTATCATCGCTTATATCGCCAATGCGCCACCAACCTTGGGAACTACGATGTTGTGTCCCATGTTCCTGTGATTACAGTGCCCCACTCACCCTTCAAAATGGAACACAACAATACCAAGTACTGATGTTTTACGGTAGAATATCTGATGAGTAGGTGCTATCTACCCAGTCGAGCTTGCACAAAGCCTTACCACCAGTAACAGTAACTGTCAATGGACCGAGAAAGTCATTCTTTGTAACTGTCAATGGACCACGAAGCAATGAGGATATGGTCCACTAAAAAGTTGACGTAATTTTGAAATTATTCAGAATATCACGATAACAATGCGCCAAATTTTATAGATAATGTAAATTAATTACATAAACTTAATTTATTTTTCTTTTTGAGGATACGCAACTTGAAGAAGTGCTTTGTACATGTATTTACGTTGGTTCATTCATTCTAAAAATTCACCTTTTTATTTTAAGTATGTCAACTTATGGGAAGTGGTCACCACCACCTATAGACATAGGCACTGTAAAAAATATGAACAATTCCTTACAGCGTCAATGCACCACCAACCGTGGTAACTAAGATATTACGTCACTTGTGCCTATAGTTAAACTGGCTCATTCGCCGTTTAAAGCGGATCATAAAATCACTATAAATAAGCTCCAAACCTTCTCCTCAAAAGTGGGATGCAGCGTGGTGAATAAGCTCCAAAAACCTTGTTCTTAACATGACAGTAGGTATTCGTTAGAACTCAATATATATCACAATATATATAAGATAAAAGAAAGAAATCAATCATAAACTGTATAGTAATAAACCTCGTACATTTCATTCTAACTAATATAAGAAAGAAAGTTTAAGAAAAGAATTAGCTCAACTATTATAGCTACTTTTAAATAAATCGTCTTATATAAAAACAAGAAAATAACTCAGTTTCGCGTACAATCATACACACAACGCCATCTATAGAACTAAATATGAACTAACAAGTTGGACGTAGACACATTGTTTTGAATGCGAGTTTTCTGCGCTTTGTAACTATTAATGTGTACTGAACTCATTAAAAACAGAACGTTTAAACTTCTACTTAAGTCTATATTAATTAAGTATGTAAAATGAAACATTTTCTTATGTTTTATGCTGCATGCTTATCAATCAAGTTCCTTTGACAATTAAATGTGCATTTAACACGGCATTTCATGCTTAAGATACATGTAGCTTGCACGCTAATGACCATGTTTATATGTTTAATATATTTCTAATTTTAATGAAGCATATTTTGTGATTAACTGCGTTGTTTTATATTGTTTAATTACTTATAGTAAATGAGCTGAGGTGACATTGGATGAATCTTGGATCTTAATAGATGCTTCAAATCTATACAAGCAATTATTTTAATAAGTATTTATAATTTTTATTTAAAATATATATTTCTTTGTCGTAATTAATCTTTTAAATTTTTTGAGTTAGCCGCCTACAAACTTTTAAAAAGGTAACCATTGCTTTAGTACCTTCTATTTTATGACAATCAATTCAACATCCATCCACGAGAGCACTTTCCCAAACTCATTGACGGCCGAAATAATTAATGAATGTAATATAAAATCAAATCAATTTTATAGAATTCATTTTATAGATTTAAGTACAATACAAATAGAATCGAAACCGATGATCGTGGGTTCAAACCGGGGCAAGCATCACTGAAATTTCATGTGCTTAATCTGTGATTATAATTCATCTCGTGCTTGACGGTGAAGGAAAATATCGTAAGGAAACCTGCATGTGTCTAATTTCACTGAAATTTTGCCACATATGTATTCCACCAACCCGCATTGGAGCAGCGTGGTAGAATAAGGTCCAAAACCTTCTCTTCAAAAAGAGAGAGGAGAGGAGGCCTGGGAGGCTAGCAGTGGGAAATTTACAGGCTCTTACTTTATAGAATTAATAGACAGGTGAATATAACAATATTTTTTATATGAAAACTTCAGTGTAAGCATGTGAATAACCTAAGCTGTTTCGTGCACATTTGTTATTAAATATATTTTATTTCCTGATAAATTACCTTTACAGTAAAAACTTTTATAAATAAAATGTATTATGAAATATTTTAATATAATAGTAACGCTTGAGAGAAAAGGCTCGACATTAATATTAGGCTACAATATTTAACTTATAAGCTCATAATTTTATAGACAGTATTAGCAAACTGACGCTTCTGTTATATTAGAAAAACTTTTTTGTTGAATGTTTTGTATAATATTAAATGAGGCAATGTACTTTGTACATAAATAATAAATACCTAAAAAATATTTAAGTTTAAAATAAATGTCCAGGATTTAAAAAGTTCATTCATGTGAAAAGTCAAAATCTTTATCAACTTGCTTACTAATTGTTATTACTTTGCGGGAAGTAACTTAGACCTGACAAATACCAACGTATAAAAATCAGCAAGAACATTTTCCTTAATTTAATTTATTTATTTATTTGAATACGCCTGGAGTCGATCGTTTTGTACACATGTAACGTTCGTGTGCTAAAACTTATAAGAATAACTGTAATAAATTATAACAATGTAAATAATAAAAGCCGCGATGGCCCTGTGGTAAGAACGCGTGAATCTTAACCGATGATCGTGGGTTCAAACCCGGGCAAGCACCACTGAATTTTCATGTGCTTAATTTGTGATTATAATTCATCTCGTGCTTTACGGTGAAGGAAAACATCGTGAGGAAACCTGCATGTGTCTAATTTCACTGAAATTCTGCCACATGTGAATTCTACCAACCCGCATTGGAGCAGCGTGGTGGAATAAGCTCCAAACCTTCTCCTCAAAAAGAGGAGAGGAGGCCTTTAGCCCAGCAGTGGGACATTCACAGGCTGTTACGGAAATAATAACATATATAGTTCTTAGTTTAATCTTAACCTTTAATACACAAACATACCCGAACAATTTCAAGCAAAAACCAATGCTTTGCCGTTTGTTCAGAGCGATATTTTGATAAATATATTCTATAAATTCAATTTAAACTATTTTCCTTTTAACAATTTATACAAATTTATTTAAACAGAGCAAAGAAATTATCTTGATAGAAGGACTAAGCAAACTGACGGTTTATTTTATTGACTTTCCTCGTTCGAGCCATTTCTGTGCAAACAAGTTCTATCTTATACATACTTTAAAACAAGCCATGCTTTGCGTAAAGTATTTTTAAGAGCTCAGTTTTAATTAAACAAAATCAAGAAGTGTTCTGGTTGCTTAACAAAAGCTACGGTCACTAGAATTTTTTTTAATTACAACTGTCTGGACTAAAAGTAAATTTCTTGTGGCCGTTTTGAGCTGTAACTTGAACACAAAATTTTAAACGCATAGGCGTGATAGTTAACGAGCATAGTGATAACATTAATTTTATATTTCGAAATTTGAAACCATTGGTGGCTTTCTATACAAACAGTAGACTTACTTGGTGGAAGGACTTTGACCAAACAGGTCTGGATACCTACCCAGTACCACCCACTCATCATATATTCTAATACCAAACAGCAAGTAGTATTGTTGTGTTCATTAGCGATGTAAGGAATGATTAATATTCTTGCCAATGTCTATGGGCGGTGGTAACCACTTAACATCAGGTGGCCCATTTTCCAGTCCGCCTACATATTTGTAAATGGGGAATAAAACAACTGCCAATCATAATTAAAGAGTTATGATTAAATAGTGTTTTTGATGCAGACCACATACAAACTGTATAACACAAAGTACGACTGACTGAATCAATTGATTTGATTAGCTTAATGAATAAATAATTGGATTGTTTTGTTGATACTTTAATAAAAGTAATACACTGCGTATTTATATGTTTAGAAAGGCTTTAATACATATATTATACGAGCATATAGTTTAATTTAACAAAAGTTTTTGATGATGAAAAGTAAATATATTTTGTTTGAGAAAACATATACGATGGTAAAGCAATGATGATGTTTCTCCTCCTGATAAATTTTGTCAATGATGCGCAGGAGTTATTATAATGCAGTATTACGCTACGCACAGGACTATGTTCTCTGATACTCTGTATGTGTGTAATATAGTGTAACACTATATTTCTCAACTCTAAATTGTTGATGAGAATTTATTATTTATCTCTTACATAGGCCTAGTTTGGAGGTCAAACACAAATCATTGACTATCTATAGTCGTATGAGATAGCCGCTCGAACAAAGTACAATATGCTCTTAAAGGAATTTTTCAAGTAATAATATATAATGAACCAACATTTGTACATAAGCATGCAATTTATGATATTTAATTTTACGTCAGTTTAACTACGTCATATACATGAGAACTGCAGAAGTTGTTTCCTCCAATTATATTTATTGACGTCCTTTTGAAGTTTTTACAATCACGCTAAAGGATCATTAAAGTTTGTATAGCATTAAAAGCCTTGGCGTGTGTTGCGTGCTTTGAAATGAAACGCTATTTTAATACGGCGCTTTGTCAGTGAAATGACATTAAAATTTTCAGATTTATATCAACAAATCTTATGGTTATTGATAAAACTTAGAATAACTAAGATGTTGTTACTTTTTCATTCTACTATAATAAAACAATTGAATAGGTTTTTAAACAAAAAAAAAAAACGACAATGCAAGAAAAACTTGGTGGTAGGGGTTTTGTACAAGACCGTTTGGGTGGGTACCACCCACTCATCAGATGTCCAGAAATCCTTCTAATTGGAACATAGCAATACTTAGTATTGTAGTGTTCCGATTTGAAGGATGAGAAAGACAGTGTAACTACAGACACAAGTTGTAGTTTCTGAGTTTGATGGCGCATTAGCGATGTAAGGTTAATATTTCTTACAGTGCCGATGTCTATGGGCGGTCGTAATCATTTATAATCAGGTAATACATTTGCCCACTTTGTAGAATATTCTAGCAGATGCTAAGTGGGCTATTGAGGTGGATTTTGCATGAAGCCCTACCACCAAGTGAGTGGTGCTACCAACAAAAAATATCAATAACAATCTCAAATAATTTTAAAAGGCAAACTTTACTGTTTGAGAATTATTAAGAAGTATATGATGAACTCACTTGCGATCATAGACCCTGACCCGTTGAGAAGTAGACACAAACCACTCAGAATAAAATCAATGCATCACCCACCATGCGATCCTTGTTTTTAAAGTCTCTCATATTCTTCGCCTCTTCAAAAAAAACAATTTGCATACACAAAACTATTTGCTTAAAGATTTAAAAAATGAAATAAGAAATAAAAAAGTGTTAAATATAAATTGACTTATTTTATCTAGTTTTCTTGGAAAGCAGTATAACATAATTTATACTCGCTACAGATAATTATAGGCTTAGATGAGAGGAATGCTGAAACTTTTAAACATGAGGTAGTCCATTTATCCTTTGCTTGAATATTAAGTACTTAAAAAAGTAATATATTATAATCTGTATACGTTTCAATATTTAAATAATTAATTCACATGCAATAATTAAATAAATTATATCAATTAGTGCAATTCATTATTCGTCATAAAAGTAATTTCACATAACCATACATTATATTTAACTAACAATAGACGTTATAAAATAATATTTCATATTCATTAATAACGTGCATACATTCATAACTAAGCCAACTAACGCAAATATATTTTATTGCCGTCTATTTCACAGCATACAAACTAAATTCCATTCGAATTGCGAAATAATTTCATAACAACGAATATTGAATTACATTTAGTGAACGAATGGAACGAATGCTTTAATACGAGTGAGGACATAATGTGCCATGCATAGTTTACAAAGCCTCTGATTTTAATGAAATTCGTAATAAAATTGCCATTATACGCACTAGTGGCTTATAATATTATATTGTGCAAGTATTGAAACAGGTAACACTATAGTCATCAGCAGTGCAAATGCAAATTTAAGTATAATTTTAAATGATAATAAGGTTGATATTATAGCGGATTAGGTACCTGAAATTCATTTTCGATTTTTATTTAAACGGTGAACAATTTTAGATACTACATTTTTATAAGATTTAAATTTGATAAAAAGTCAATTATTCATTTTGATGTATCGATTGCCTTTGAGTTGATGTTATTTTTGCTTCTTAACACTAAAAAGACGGGAGCAATCATTTGACCGGTTTTTTAATTTGAAAGTTTATTTATTTCAACACTTTTTAATCAATTTTTCTGATAATTTGTGACTTATTATTTTAAATAGACGCTTATAAATAAGTGAACAAAACATTCGTAGTTTATTTGTTTACTCTTTTAAACACTCATATACCTACAAAGACGGCGACAGTCATTTGACCGGTGTAATCCAAATAATGTTAATAATTACATAAGAGGGTACTTTTGTAAACTTTTGACTTGTCTACTTAAATTCGTCAGTCGCAACGATATCTCAGCTTGTATTATGCGTGTTAGTTATAATATTGTGAGTAAATTAGTGTAAAACGTCTTGAAGTCTTTAAAATGAAGAAATACTTAATTTACTGAAAGACATGCTGCCATTTTTTTATTTCGATCGGCAGGCACATAAAATGGATTTCATATAAATGATACTATGAGAAATATAAAATACTTCTTATACGTCAATTCAATAATAAGCACTTTATGCACTATCGGGGTAATTATAACTTGAAACCAAGGAGTTAATAATACCTATCACTATTTTTATTGTCAACTTCAACCACAGCAAGAAAAATTGACTACTTCTTATATAATAATCATGCATCACCAATTATTATATCCATTGAATATATTATTTTTTCCCTTATACTTGTTACTTTGTCTAAAAAAAAAAGCAAAACAATAATTTTAATAAAAAGTATCGCTATATTGCGGTGGAGTAATTGATGGTGCGGATTGCGGATACGTTATATCGACACGAATCCGCAGCCTCTCCGATTCCTGCCGAACGGCCACCACAATGATTTTAGTGGCTAAAAATCTCACACAACCTGGTACCCACCCTCTCCAAGGTCATCAAGTACCTTTCTGAAGGTTTCCACTGTACGAACAAAGTTCTACCATTTCAAAATCATTCATACGTAAATAAAGTATAGTATGATTGCCAAATATAACACCTATTGTAATACCAACTAAAGGTACCTAATTCTTTATAATTGTTCAAGCTGCATAATATGATAATATAAAAAGGGGAATTAGATAATTATTTGTGTTTAAATATTTAGTCAAAATTATATTAAATGTAGTCAGTCTGTAAGAGCGGAGTCTGCTTTGTTATTGCAGCCTTCATTTAAAAACATAGCGTAATATATATTTAAAACATAAACTCTATTATCTGTAATCACAATTTCTGGACGAGTCGTACTCTGTGGTACAGACGTGACTACGATATGGCCTTGTTTATACAGGAAAAGTCAAGCGTACGGATTTCAGTAACAGCCTGTTAATGTCCCACTGCTGGGCTAAGGCCTCCTCTCCCTTTTTGGGGAGAAGGTTGGGAGCTTATTCCACCACGCTGCTCCAATGTGGGTTGGTGGAATACACATGTGGCAGAATTTCGATGAAATTAGACACATGCAGGTTTCCTCACGATGTTTTCCTTCACCGAAAAGCACGAGATGAATTATAAACAGAAATTAAGCACATGAAAATTCAGAGGTGCAAGATTCACGCGTTCTTACCACTGGGCCATCTCGACTTTACGGATCGACTGTACGGATTTCATATTTTGTAAAAGATTCTGTAGAAAAATAATTATAATTGTGTTAAAATGAAATTAAAGTTAATTGACTTCTCTCCTTTAGAAGAGATCTTTTTGATACTTATCTCTTTACTATTTCATTATTTGCATCCCAATATTAATTGAATATAATTTTAATATAAATGATATTTTATTCAAACACAAACCACTGAAAAAAATAATGCTCGTACATATTTATTTTAATGATAAAAATTATTAATTAGCACCGTATTACCATTAAATGGTAGAAGTGAAAAGTGGGTATTGGGATTATCTAAATGGAAATATTTATTATAATAAGCGCATCAAACCCTTAATTAAACCAAATTCAAAAAGAATAAATAAAATTAAGCATAAAGGATGAATACGCTCATGCCACATGGCTCACAGCACACTTTCAGCGAGCGAATCGTTTTTATTTTTTTTCCTACGGTACCCGTAAAACGGATGGCAGAGGCGAGAGATTTTAATGAGCGATCAGGTTTTCCAATTATCCTACTTCTTCAGCAAATTTCACCTCTGATTTCTATGGGTTGACAAACTTTATTAGCTTTCATCGATTAAAATCTTTAAAATACTTTATGTATCTCATATTATTATAGAAAAGATATTTCAGTAGTTTGATTAAAATGTAATTTTGATATAGCCCATATTTTCATGATAATTTCAAAATTTTCTTGGTCCAGTGGCTAGAACATGTGAATCAATCAAATAATTTGTATTTGTAATTAATCTCGTTATCTATAGGGAAACATTGTGAAGAAATGTATGGGAAGAAAATCTTCCACATGGTTTTTCACGATTTGCACTAGCGTTGTGGAGCAAGTCAAAACCTTCTTCTCAAAAGAGCAGAAGGCATTAACTCTTAATGTTGTTACTTTTAACTTTTATTCTCAATTTTACTCATAGAATATCTATTCAGTTTCAGTACCCTCTCATCTCAGTCTGGGTTACCCTTTCATCTCTGGGTACTCATCAATTATATTACCGCTAAACATCAATACTCTGTATTGCTGTAATCCGTTTAAAGGATGAGCGAGCCAGTTTAATTATAGATACAAGGGATAAAACATTAATCCCATAGTTGACAGCTCATTGATGATTCAAGTAATTTAATAATCTAATATTTTTTGTTACTGTGCCAATGTCCAGAAAAAATGAACACTAACCATCAGGTGGCCTATTTGGTCCTTAAATCTACCTTTTTAATAAAAATAAAGAATAAAAATGTATTTTATATATAGCTTGTTTTGTCAAGACGACGAAAAAAAAGTCAGTTGTCTTTTAGCGAACGTTAGCAAAAGTAGAAAAGATATCCAAAACTTTGTATTGGAGATTTATAGATCTCCTATATGTCTAGAGAAAAATCCCTAATGGCATATAACTATATTTTATAAGTGGTGTTAGTTTTTTTTTAAATAATAATATTATGAAGCATTTTTGGTCACTCAGTATGTATTTATTCCTATTGAAGTAAATTTCATGTACATATATATTAAGAAGTTTGTTTTAAAAATAAATGTAGCCAAATTGACAAAGACATTTCTTAATGAAACCTGTAATTTGAGTAATGTAATTTCTTTTTAATTAGGTTTACCTAATTATAAAGAAATTACATTAAACATCGAATATAGACAATACTAGAATACATAAAACATCTTCTTCTAGCGCTGCAAAGCTTTACAATATATCTGATCAGCGCTTACTGTTTTTGCTGAGCGATAAATGTGTTTCTTGCTCAAGCACATTGTTTGCTGACCGCTACTAGTGTTTATAGCCCAGAAACACCGGCACACGCCACTAAAGGAGATTTATTTACACTTTATTTTTACCTCTGTATATGTTTTGACCTCGTTCAACGCGAAAACAATAGACGTATTCATTTTTGCTGGGTTTTGGCAGGTTTTTGTTATATAATGGATAATAACATCGGTGTATTTACACTTGAATAAGCAAAGCGTTATTTATTACTTTAGGATATGGGATTTGGGAATGACTTTATGATTGCTTTCATAGCATTACTACCTTTCGCTTCCTTAATTTTCAGTTAGTTTTCTTATTTCATATGCATAATTCTTACTTAAAGGGATTTAAAATTATTATATCTTCAGCTTCCGTCATTGTAACTAATTAATATATATGTTACAGTTGGTATGCCTTATTATATGCTTATTAACATGAAAACTTTTACTTTTTAGGGTTTGTAATAGTTTAGATACATAATTAAACTATTTTGAAACTCCCAGTATTATTATTGATAACTTATAAAATTAATAACATGTAAATAATAAGACAATTTATGAAAAAAAAACTTCATAATCTTTTTTATAACATTTTTTTATATGTATTACAAAAATATCTGAAATCTATCAAAAAAAAACATAAGCGTCAAACGTATAACCTCAACCTTTTTTGAAGTTAGTTAAAACTTAGTTGCTTATTATAGACTACACATCCCAAGGTCCTAGGTTTAATGACCCGGGTCATGCCAATAAATTCGATATGAGAGAAAAATGGCAGATTTGAGGTGCTTCGTGAAGAATAAAAGTTTGGTTGGTCCTGTTCATGTTGAGACATATTTGAATTTGGTGATCTTCGCCGATATCTAGTCAGAAGGACATTATTATTGTTTGCATGACAAAAGCGTTCATCATTTATTATGTCACTACAATTTAAAATTAATTTGAAGAAAAAAAAACGACTTCTTTATTTTGTTTGCCTTGTTAATATTTTACAAAAAATGTATAATATTTATAGATCTAATAGGTTTATCACTGCGCTGAAAATTAATTTATATTATCCGCCCATTAGTTTATTGTGCAACAGTATGACTCGATACAATTAATCTCAGTATATAGAAACACGAAAGCTTGATACAAAAAAAAAATAGACTACGTAGGTATAATCCGTTTTAATTCTTTCTTGTTAAGAAATATCTTTTTAAAAACATAATTTTTTCAAGGAACTCATTTCACATTCAAGGTATTTTAAAACCTTAATTTAAGCGACCCTAAAGTGCTTTTCACTGCTTCTGTCTATTCATTTTACCTTTTACCAGTTTCTCGACGAAGACATAGTTTTAATTGGAGTCTTTCCGCTTTGCTTAAGGTCTCTTAATTGAATTTTTCGCTTTTTAATTTTACGGAATTTAATTTAAGATCGGAAAGATTAATCATGTACATTTGTATCTTATTATACTATTTATATATTATACATACTGTACAAGAGCTTATTAGATCAATGGATAGAACACACGGACCTAAGACAATTGCAGGTTGCGGGCAAGCACTACTGATTTTAACGACTCTGCAAATTCCTTAATTAATCTAAAAAAAAGTTAACAGGATTCATTTAACAGTTTCTTTAACCTTTAGTTTTAGTTTATGTTTATATAAAATAATAGCCGGACGGGCAAAAGATCCACTAGATGATATGTGTTCACCACCGCATATAGGCATTGGCGTCGAAGATATATTAACCGTTCCTTGCATAACCAATGTGCCATTAACCTTGGAAACTAAGATATTATGTCACTTGTCCTAGTAGTTACACTGGCTCACTCAGCCTTCAAACCGGAATCAACAATACTTAGTATTAATGTTTTTTACGGTAACAGTGCTTAGAACCTACCCAGACGGGTTTGCACATAGTCCTATCACCAAGTAAAATGTCCTTATTTTTACTAAAATATCCGTGTATACATCATTTTTATAAATCGTTTTATAAATACAAATATTACTAAAACATACCAACGAACAATACACGTAATACCGAAGATTGATTAACTAAACCAGAAAAGGTCACGAAAGGGTGTAGCAAAAACTCAATTAAAACTTAGCTAATCGTACGTACATACGTGGAGAAACTTCATCATTGTTGCTGTGTCTCGGTTTCCTTGTTTTTCCGCATGAACTGTTGCTTAGTTGCAATTTACGACTCGGTAACAACTGTTGATGAAACTAACTATATATTCAATAAATTTGTTGCATTTAGGGGTATAATTCAGTAATCACACATATACAATTAGATAATTATATTACAAAAAAGTAATGATTTTTGTTGGTTCCTATAAAAATAATATCATAGCAAGACTAAAGTGAGTGTCAATTGTGAATAATGTTTTTTTAATAATATCGGAAGGCAGGCGGGCAGCTGGTCCACCTGATGGTAAGCGGTCATCGCTGCACATAGACACTGGTAATGTAATAAATATTAACCACTTCTTACATCGCCAACACGTCACCAAACTTGAGAACTGAGAGGCTATATGCCGTAGTTACGCTGGCTCACTCAGCCTTTAAACCGGAAAACAATAATACTGATTGGTGTTTAGCGGTAAAATAACTGATGAGTGGATGGTATCTACCCTGACGGGCTTCCATTTCGCTGTCTGAGTTGAATATAAATCAAATTGTTTAATCATTTCTATAAACTTCCTATCTTCGGTCTGTTTATGAGAATCACTGAATAGAAAAACCAAATAACTTTTATCGGCCCAGTACGTTATTCCGGGATATTCAGCTGTATAAGTTAGCCATTAGACGGGACAATTAAACCGCATTTTACAATGCAAATGTAACAACCACGTACCAAGTCTTGAGGTAAGTTCCCAGTTGTCCCCATATTTTTAAATAAAGAATTAACATACCATTTCTCAGAAAATCAGGAAAAAGCATTCATCAATGTGCAATAATTTTGGTTTATTTTCTCAATAACGTGATAACCGATTTTAATTATATAAATCATTGATGACATCATTCATGTGAATCGTGTACACAGGTTTCGTCAATTACATATTTTATTTTTAATGGAAGTCGGTGCAGTAGTTTCTTTGTCATTAATTTTACATTACCGTTCGCTTGCTGATGTTTGATCAATACCCTTTAAAGGTTAAATTTATATGACACAGTATTATTCGTTATCAAAATAAATAAAAAACACATTTTTTAAATATTTTCAAATAAAATTATCGTTTGCTTACAATGTGGAATTAAGACATAATACTCAATGATCAAACATAATTATATATAAAATATAGGATTGAAATGAGTTCTTACTTTAAAACAATCAGTGTTTATCTGTATAAGCATGAATAAAAGTGGGGATCCTGGGAAAATATGTTAGATCCCCAGATCTTCTTGCCTATGTTAAATACATTTTACTAAAATCCTTTAGTAAAATGTACTTAGCATAGGCGTGCATTATCATCGTGGTATTCGTTTTAATTAAAGAATATATGAGCCTGTAAAGGTGCCACCGCTGTGCTACGGTTTCCTCTTCTTTTGAGGAGGCGGTTGGCAGTTTAATCGACCACTACTACTTGAAGTTACTATAATAACACTAAAATTATAAAAGAAAAAATATTGAAAAAAACATCCACTAATAATTAGCTCTATATAGTAGTCAGACCGAAAATTTATACATTCATAAACTAAAGTTTGTGAACTACAGTGGCTTACACTTTATAATAGGCTCATAGTTAAAGACTTCGGCATGCACGCAATGTTTTGATCAAAAATAAATATTTTGAACAAGTTATGCGCTATGTACGAAGTACGCTTTTGGCGGCCGCCCAGGGCAAACTTCCTTTGCAAAGAATTCGCCCCCAAGACCCGAGCTAAGGCTTAAAGTTCACAAATGACACCGGCGAGACCGCGATAATTCACAGGCTAATGTCAAAGTTGGGACTTGTTTGAAATTTTTACCCACATAAAAAAGTCCTATTATTCCCTCCTGCTTTCCGATGTTCGGACTTTGGATAGAGATGCGCATCGTGTCGATAAAATATAACTAGATAATCAATTTAAACAAGCTAGAATTTGCTTCGATTGAATTATGTCTTATGAATTAGATTTAGCTAGGTATTTTTAGAACAGGTCATTTTTAACCTTTTAAATTTTTTTTGAATCGTATGAAAATTTTATTTGTTTTTTATAAATAACCTCGTTCAACAAAATTAACAACCTGTAAATGTCCTACTGTTGCACTAAAGCCTCTTCTCGTATGTAGGTTTCCTCACGATGTTTCATTTCAAAGCAATGAACAATATGAATCCATGTTGTTTGCCCGGGTTTGAACCTGTAATTTTTGGTTAAGTTTCACTTGTTACCTCGGCTAATGTAGCCAAGCTTTATATTAAATAACAAAAAGCAACATTCTGAAAAATTAAACTTGTAAACACATGTTCACACACATAAGATTCTCACGTGCCCCACTCGAGTGGCGTCGACAAACACGTAGCGAGCCTGAGGCATTTGTCAACTTCACGTACAATGCACTCCTCATGCATTACGAGGTTCTTTCGGTTCTACAACAAGCCCTATTACATCAGACAAGAATCCGAGAACCGAACAGAATGTCAAATGTAATTTCAGACCTTACAAACTTGTACAGTTTATACGAACAAGTAATTTTTGAGATAAATGCAGCTAATATTGAAATGAAAAAATGGTCGTAATAATTTATAGTTAATTTTTAGTACTTAAATTACTTAAGATTTATTATGAAGTTGGTTTATTAAAGACTACAAAGATCAAGTCATTAATACGAGTTATATTTTGAACTAACTTTAGAATAGGAAGGGTATAACTTGGTATATAAATTTATTATCAAATCGTAAAAAGTGAACGATTCTTCAAATAAATTTGAAATACATCAGATTCTTTCAGATAATTTGAAATACATAAGACTCTTTGATAAAAATTCAATTAAGTTATATTTTGACTGGTGGTAGGTCTTTGTGCAAGCTCGTCTGTGTAAGTACCACCCACTCATCAGATATTCTAACGCAAAACAGCAGTACTTTGTATTGTTGTGTTCCTGTTTGAAGGATGCGTGAGGCAATGTTATTATAGACACTGTGAACATAACATCTTAGTTCCCAAGGTTGGTGGCGCATTGACGATGTAAGCGACGGTTAACATTTCTTACATGCCAATGTATATGGGCGTTAATGACTACTTACCATCAGGTAGACCATATGCTCGTCCGCATATACGATAAAAAAAATTACCATGATTATTTTTGATCCGATTATTGTAAAAAAATATATTATTTTAATAAAAAATCATATACACAATCCTCTAGTTAAAATAAAATTGAATCTGTGTTATATAATAAGCGATTTAATATTTATTTTCATTAGAATTTTATTTGGTAATTGCAAAATCAACACAACTTTCCTTTTAAACATCGTAATATTATAATTAGCCAATAAACATTATTATGCAAATGAAAATTAACCAAATTTTTCATTTTAACTATTTCATAAATTTTCCGTATTCAATCTTTCAAGTATTTTATGACGCAATTCGACGAAACTCATTAACCAAGATTAAAATCTGTTGCAAAATTGTAACTGCGATGATTTATTACGATATGCCCTTAACGTTTACTGCTTTTGGATAATCATAATATTTATATCCAGAGCCATGATGGCCTAATCGATAGAACTAGAGAAATCTGTGTTTAGCAACAGACAGTTCAGCAACGTTTTAGTAAGGCCGATTGAGTTCTGTATAATTAGTAGCACAAATGATTTACCAAATACAGCTCCCCACAATACCAGAACGAGCCAGTGGAATGTTATTGGGTTCTCTGTCAAGGAATTTTCATCATCAGTCGGAAGTTAAGAAGTTAGCGTGGTTCTCATGTCGGAAAGAAAGCCCGAAGTACGAGAATAAGGTCATAGAAAGTACAATCTTTACTTATTACTAAAAAATAGTAAATGTATCCATAATTTATTTGTTATTTATAATATATGCTACATCTATATACTATACTATATCTATATACATATGAGCATACAAATACAAAAAACTAAGATACTACATTAAATATATCAACTGTACCTACATGCGCAGGCGAAGTTTATAAATTGTAGTTTTTTTAGCGTAATATTTTTTTTAAATATTATCTTTAAATTGAGTAAACGAAACTTCTTTTTATTAGTTTTCATTTCAGCAGCACGTAACTAACTATCGAACATTTGTCGCTACTTTTTTAAAGACTTACGAAAATCTAATTTCGTCTTTCATAGTATTCTATTTTGCAAATTGAGAATATTTACAAGTTCATATCGAACACAACATATTATTATGTCATTATTGAATTATTTATAAACATATAATAATAATAATGTCCTCCAGACCTATACCCTAACTCTCATAATCCGATGGGACGGCAATCCGACACGACCGGAAAGAGTTCAGGCGCAGGACCAACGGCTTTACGTGCTTTCCGAGGCACGGGAGTGAACACACTTCCAACATCCAGACTCCGGGCTGCTACTAAAAATTTTATGACAGAAAAACCCAATAACTTTTTATTGACCTGACCTGGGAATCGAACCCAGGACCTCCGAGTCTGCGGCCTTACATCAAGCCACTAGACCAACGAGGCAGTCAATCAAGTCAAAGGCAAAATTATAAACATACACTAAGTTGAAAACTTATATCACCTACCATAATTCCAACATCTCCCTTCACATTCAAACTTAAGAATTTTATCTCAAACATTAAAGCCAAACTTCTTGCTATCACGACAAAGACAAATCAAGTAGAATCTAACGGATTACATGTGAACGAAACATTTTATCGGACGGTACTTTGAAATTTTTCCAAAGACACCCAAAGCCTCCAATCTTCCTATAAGGGAACTTGGCTTAAACTTTTACTTCCTGTTTTAATAGCCACTTTTATTTTTCCGCAGATAAAAGTGTGTTTCTATAAATACAATGCGGGTTTTCTTTTATGATTTCTCGGCTCTTTTATATAACTTGGTTAATAGTTTTGCTTTCTTTCTTTATACTTTTATTGTACTGCACCACTGCAGTGCGAATGGTTAGCAAAGTTACTGATATTAGTCAAACGATTTTACAATGCAATATAAGTATTTCTTTATCGTACAATAAACACAAAACAACGTATATATTCTTCTAAGACAGTGATGTATTTTAGACAATCTTTATAAACTACAATATACAATCTTTATAGACTATGGAC
Organism: Nymphalis io; assembly: GCF_905147045.1. Lineage (NCBI taxonomy): Eukaryota > Metazoa > Arthropoda > Insecta > Lepidoptera > Nymphalidae > Nymphalis > Nymphalis io. The sequence goes on along the minus strand of NC_065902.1, from coordinate 6,844,379 downwards.
GTCCATAAAGCCGACGAAGAGTGCAAGAATATTCCTAAATATGCAATGTAAGTGCATTTTGACCACCTGTCCGAGTTTGGGTACGGTGGTTGTACTCCACGGGGACAACTGCACAGGAAATGCTATATGCGGATAAAATTCAAACCAAATTAAATTTGCCTGATCTTGAATTTTTATCTAGGGCCTCGGAATCTACACCCTTGAAGCTTATTTGCCAATGAAGCAGTTGGCCTAGTGGCTCTGTAAGCATTCTAAGGCAGTAATAAAAAAGCACAGAAAATGTTATCCAGAAAATTTGTGCAAATATCAATCCTTTTACACATTGGTATGCAGGTTGCGTAGATCGAAATGCAAAACACTTACCCTCGCTAGGGTTCAAAGCGTAAAACTTTTTCTGTCTCAAAAATTATTCCAGTCTCGTAGTTTTGCTTTGCCTGTTTGAGGTTTCAAGTATTTTTCGGTTGAGCCCCTTTCATTAAAAGTTTCGAACTAATATTCAAAGTGATTTACTAACTTTCAATAACGACGACAGAATTATGAAAAATAAACGACATTTTTTTGTTGAAAAATCAAAATTATAGTTATTGAAAAAAAAATATACTTAAACCAATAAATAAATGAGGAATGAAATATATAAAAACTAAGTTTAGATAATAAAAATATGTTTAATTTTTTATTATTGTAATAATATATAGAGTCGAATTATTTAGTATACGCCACGAACACACAAGGGATTAGAAATCAGCGAAGAGGGCGCGTGACGGCAAAGCAGAGTTTCATGGCGTTCGTCATATACCAACATTCGTCTTTGCTCCGAGGCGGATCAATAGATTTTTACAACAAAAAAAAAACCTTTTTAAATACTGTTACTATTAAAAATATTTAAAGTTATGTGATGTTGTGTCGCATCTCTATATTACTTTTATCTACCATTCCTTACGCCGTCGTTTTGTCACCAATCATATAATTTGAGTTATCTTGCCCCTTGAGCCTGTAATTACGCCGGGTCGCTAACCCGAAACAAGGGATACAAGTTATTAAAAGCAGTAAATTAACTGATAAATGGGCACTTATACTGAAAGGTTTTTACAAAACCTAAAATAACAAAAAAAAAAGTTTTCTTGAACAAATACATTTTGGGATATATCATATCGTTAAAAGCGGTAACAGATGATCTCGCAACAATATTTTACATAAATATATATATATATATATATATATATATATATATATTCATTTTCCAGGATAAAATTTAAATAAAATTTTACTAACTAAATTACCAATGAACTCGCAGTATGTTGTATAAATTTTAATGAGAAACGAAGACTAATAATCAAAGATGTTATATAAGATATTGATAATAAATAAAACAAATATAAATGTAATTTCGTTAAACTCTATTTCTTTTGGTAATAAGTGCTAAACTTTTATTTACTTTTAATATTATGAATATTTATATTTGTTTAATTTTATTTTATAATCCAAAGGCTTGTGTTAAATCTAAACGAAACTGAATTTCGAACACACTTATTGTGCCATAGATAATATTTAATTAAAAATCAATAAAATAAAATCATTTGGTATGTATATATTGTGTTAAATTATTATTTTTTAACTATTTGACTAAAACTTACTTTTAAATTCGAAATCGAATAAAAACTTATGATTCAGCAGACTTGAAATGGAGACTCTAGATTATCGAAGCTAATGTTTTCTCGTGATTTTGTAATTTAGAATTAGTCAAATTACTGCAAGAAATCCTTTACTACCTACATTAATTGCTATTCGTTATTTATTATCGCACTGTGTACTATACACCAATAACTTAATACGTTCAAGATACTTATTTATAAACTACTGAACGTGTGTGCACGATACAAAATATATTGCGACGAATTAATCTGTTTTTAATAAATGTTTGTTTTTGCAATTATTGAATTCTTGCACTAAGCCGATGATATCATATATGATATCATAGGCAATATATAAAACCACATAAGAATACTTACAAATAGACAGGCATTGTTTAAAAACTATTTATTTAATTGAGGTTGATAATTTTTTTTCTCATAATAATAAAAGTTAGACTTAAAAGTAAAAGACTATCAAGTATCAATAAAATCGAATGAGCAATATATAAAGTGTGATATGCACAGACAAGTATAAAGTCTTTTCAACGGAATAATTTAGTTTTGGCCCCTGTTTTATCAAATACAAGGTGCACACTACAAGTTTATAGTTTTATTATAGAATTCATATACAATTTCATACCGCCATTCTCACTTGGCACGACTGAAGATCATAAAGCAGTACATTATATGTCATGAACTTTACGCTCATATAAAATATTTACAAGTTAAAATTATATATGCAAAACTTTATTCAATGGAATAAAAAAATACACATAATACATACTCATTACATACATTCACTGTTTGCACAGAGGTTATAAATATTATTAATTCTACCACGTCCACCAACATGAATTGGAGAAGCGTGGTGGAACAAGCTTCAAACCTCCTTAAAGGGTGGGGAGGCGTTACTCCGGCACCGGGACGTTAACAGGCTTTTTCTATTTTTACTCATTAAACGTATGAAAAGTCAATGGTGCCCGTATTTGAACCCTTGATCTTTAGTTAGGATTCATGTGCACTGGGCCTCAACTCAATTGGACTGAAAATAATCAATAATAATAATTAAATTACAAAGAAAAAGAAATCCATCGCTGGTATTATGTACAGAATCATATAGAAATGGTAAGTATATTAACGTTGAATATTAATTCTAATAATACAACTAAAATATAATAATTGATTGGGTATTAAAGTGATTATGTCTATGAAGGATAATTAGTCGACATCTAAGAGGAGGTTATCCTTTCGAGATACTCGTGTATGATTCTCGATAGCTTTGTGGTCTGTAAACCGATTTCGATGATTATTTCTTATTCGATAAGTATAGTAGGGTGGTCCCCTCAATGTAGGATAAGGGTAGAAAATGCGTGGATTTGTCACTTTTTCTGTGTATTATTTATGTGATCACTTTTTGTTTATATATTACTTGATATATTTGCCAATTTTTAATTGATTTTAATAATTGATATGTATAATAAATGATTAATAACATAATGGTGGTTCTAAGTAAATTAAAAGAAAACAATCCATTTTGAAGTAACATTAATAACAACAGAGAAATGATTCCGAAGGTGGGAATTAGGAGAATTATCAATTGATAAACGGTGCTCTCGTTTGAGCATTGCGTTTAGAATGGCTTATCTATATTGAATATAAAATTTTGTCGCTAATAATTATATTTAAAATACGCTTATATGTTTGTTTATTAAGTATTTTTTAAGAACATTTTTGTTAAAATTAAGTTTATTGTTTAAACTTGTGCGTTCTGAGTACGCATTGTATTTTCTCGGAAAATCATAACGTCTAGCGAAACCGTCATATTAAACAAGCCATCTGACTAATAAGTACGTAACATAAGTTTTCGAAGCAATAAATATTTTCAATAAACTTTCATAGAAATTGGTGGCTTTAAGAAGAAAAAGTAAGGCTTGAGATTTATCGTAGTTTTTACAATTTTACGGTCAGCGAGTTCGGTTGTAACGTCAGGGGAGACATTAAAGGAGATATGGCAGATTTACTTCGAACTTGATGCCTTCTCTAGGGGGAAATCACAAAATGGCGGTCTATTGTCGCATCAGTCAGGGTACATGAAAAATTTAATTTAATTTTTTTTCAAAGAGAAATTGTATTTCGTTTTATTATTAATATAACCTAAATCGGTTAGAAACGGGCAAAACTGTTTTGACATTTTTATGTAATTAATTTCTTATTATAAGATGTTGCAACAAAATACTTTAATTAATAAACATAATGACAGCAACAAACGCATCATCAAAAATTCCTTCCTTTAATAACAACTTCTTTTCTAACAGATTTTTTTTTCTTTATAATTTCGAAAATGATAAAAAGCTTTTCAATTTAAAATTTTACTTATTCGAGTTTATAATTAATTTATATTGTAAATCATAATTTATGTATTAGTTAGCGTATTTATTTACAGTGGTTTGTACGTTTTTTTGGTATCATTACTTAATTTGACTTGAGATTATAAGCCAAACTTGAATTGCTCAGCATTATTACATATTACGAATAATAATAATAGTTATTTAGATTATTGGCTACTTTATTCCTTATACCTCAATTATTATGGTGTGTATAAGAAATAAGCTAAGCTATCGTTTTAATGTAGTAATAAAATAAAAAAATGTTTATTAAATTGCGTTGTCTAGACAAAAGCAAACATTGCTATTTGGCGGTAAGGATTAGCAGTAATTCTATGATCAAATAACGGCGTGTAAAGTGTATTGCCTTGTTCCTCTATAATTTGACTATATTTAAAATTATATATTTTTATTTTTATTGTCAGGCTGATTATTTTAAATGCGATAAAAAAATACATCACTAGACAAAATAAAACAAATTCACAAAATAACTTCATAACTCGATCACTTGCAAGATTTAAAAATAACGAGACTATTTCAAGCGTTTGATTTGATAAAGAAACGAAAATGCATGTCAAACGGCCATTGCTTTCAATTTAAAATATAACGATGTTCCTCAAAGCAAATAATGCGTCTTCATAGGGGGTGATCGAAGATAGGGTGAGCGTGCCTCGTTATTTCGAATACGTGCCACCCGTAGTCTTTCAGAGCTAAATATGTATTAAAACCCCTCTTCAACGAATTAGGTTTTTGAAAATCGTGAATCGAAAGGACAAATGACACTTTAAAATATTTTTCTTTTTAAATAAAAATACGCACACATGTACACATAACAATGACATAAATAAAGTTGTTTTTTTTTCGGTCTTAAGTATAATCAATACTTAAATATACTATATATGTATATTTTAGTATATTTACTAATAACACTGATCGGTGTGTTTACTTGATTACTTTGTATGTTATATGGCTTACATAAATAATAAATAAAAACGTTTTAAACCAAAAACTTAATAATAACAAGGGCCCGTTTTAAAAAATAACAAAATTCCTATTTACCCTCTTTAATGTTGATACGTAAATGTTTGGTTTTCGTTTCGTCAAATATTATTACGTTACTATTTGCTTGCAATATTTTGCCGTGAATAACATTTTTTTATTCTTCATTTTACTCACTATTGAATTCAATATTACCTTTATAAAACCCGTAGTAATTACAATTTCTAATTAAGTAAAAGTGCTGCAAAATCACAATAAACAGTCTCGCAAGTAGCTTAACAAGCGTCATTCTGCCAAACCACCCCTTTCATCTCTGTAAATCTAAGAGCCACGAGGCGGGCGTGATATATACTCGGCATTAATGGTATTACGTAGCGGTGCGATATGTAGCACTTGTTGTTAGCGTTTAAAGACAAACATTTGTATGGAATGTAACTTGGTAATCGCGGTCAGACGAGGAAAAGGATATTTTACCTTGAAGGTGGAAATTAATGAGCATATGGAAAAACTTACTGAGCGTTCTCCTTTTCAAATTTCCACGCATCGGTATTGAAAAATATTCGATACAAACTTAAGCTTAATTTGAGTTCGAATTATTGAATTTTACATAGGCTAGTGTAATAATTTGTTTTTTCTAAGCCTTATGATAAAAACACTACTTTGATAGCAGCTACGATATACATTTATGCAATAAAATTAGTGTTTCTTTGGTTTTTTTTCGGTCATTAGTATCTTATTTAACTTTGTACAGTAATTTTTGATACTTGCATAATTGAATCTTTTCAGAAATAGTAATTACACCGTACAATAGGTGGCTCACGTGCCGTGTCAGGTAATTGATTACATAAAAAATAAGCAGCCATTGCAATGCATGCATTAGCATATTTCATAAATAGTTAACTCACTTCTGCCCTTAACACGCAAATGCTTAACAAAGGTGTAAGTTAAATCAATTCTGACCTTAACTAGACCTTAATTTGTGTTTGCAATTTATCTTGTTCTCTGCGGTGAAAACATCATGACCTTCAGGCCCTTAACGTGTGAGGTAATTCTAAGATGTATTATATACTTGGTCTGTTTATTTGCACAAATTATGCAAAGGATAATATGCAAAATGCCGCAAAACATTCTCTTCCAGTTAAATCTAAGTTAAGCAAAGAATATTACGTGGTACAATAAAAAAAAAACAAATAATCAAATGAAAACCACATTAAACAATACACACACAATGCATATACTTATAAATAATCATGACAAAAGTGCATACACATAATATTTGTATAATAAGAGAGAGAAACAAAACAAATTTAACTCAAAGGGGAACTCAACGCTTTATATAAATCTATAGTATATTATGAGCCCTTTAAAATTATCATTTTATAGCATACATTAATATAATAAAGCTACTCCAAGTTCAGAATACAGATTCCACCCAGCATAAGTCGCTAGAAGCTCAGTAGTTACTCATTTTTTATTAGTCATATTGACCTATAATTGTCATATAATACAATTAAATTTATTTATCCTTTATGAAAATCAATGAATACTAACTAAGAGCGTTTTTATCTATCTATATATAAATAGGCTCCCAGAGCCAATACTGGATGTATCGAGGAGAGGAGAACGGGCCTATTGGTGCTGTATCCCAGAACGCTAATAGAATTTAACCGCAGATAAACCTCTTTTGTAAAAAGAACGGTGGTAGAGCTTTGTACTGGTGGTAGGGCTTTTAATGGATGGCAGGCTCGTCTGAGTAGGTACCACCCACTCATCAGTTATTCTACCAAAACAGCAATACTTGGTATTCTTGTGTTTCGGTTTGAAGGGTGCGTGAGCCAGTGTAATTACAGACGACAGGACATAACGCCTTAGTTCTCAAGGTTGGTGGTGCATAGGCGATTTAAGCAATGGTAAATATTTCTTACAATGCCTATGTCTACGGGCGTTGGTGACTATTCCACAAACCATCAGGTTTTTTTTTACAATTAATAGGCCAGCGTTTGACCGTTGACTTGCTTGATGTTAAGCATCGACACGGTCTAAGATGTAGCACGCTTGCCTATAAGAAACCTGTTTACTCTGGATTTGAAGACACCAACATTGTACCTATCAGGAAATACGGACTCAGGCAAAGCATTCCATAGTTTCGCAGTGCGAATGATGAATGTAGACTCAAAGCGCTTCGTACGTAGGCGGGGAATTTCCATTGTGTACCTATGGCGCTTTGGTCTCGTTTGCCTGGCCGTCCGATAGTAAAAAGGGACTGCAGGAATCAGTTCGTGTAATTCCTGAGCACATTGTCCGAAATGTATCCGATAGAAGACTGAGAGTGATGCAACCACACGTCGATGTTCCAGACTTTGGAGCCTAGACTCGACCAATGCGTCGTCTCCTATCAACCTTCTGGCACGCCTCTCAATCAACTCTAGAGCCTGAAAGTGGTTCTTGGCAGAGCCATCCCAAAGGTGAGAGCAGTACTCTATACATGACTTCACTTGTGCTTTATATAAGTTGAGCAGTTGTTCTGGAGTAAAGGTGGTTAAATGGTTAAATCAGGTGGTCCATATGCTCGTCCAACCTACCTATACTATAAAAAAAAAGTTAAATAACCCGGTGATGTTGGTCAAAAGTAAATTGCCAAAGACTATTAATTAAAGTTATGCTTCCAAACTTCAATCACATTTAACAACATATATTATACGTTCAAAGTAATCTACACTCGGAACAGTTGCTTTAAAAACAGAAAACTGCTCCGTAAACCGATGCAATTTTTGTAAATCCTTAAAGCAGGCGGATCCAATCTGATGCAACGATGCTCCCTTTGAACGCGTTTTGAACTGAACTGAGCAGTTTCATGAAATTGAAGGTAGACAAGTTTAATGATATTTTATTAATGTCTCTCCGGGCTCAGACGTAATCTTAAACGGCAATAAGAAATTTATTTGATCAACTGTCCGAGACTTATCTACTTTTTCAATATTACGAACGAAATACGTTTTTTTTTATTTTAAATACTAATATTGTATAATTAATAATTGTTGTTTCTAAAAAATTACCTTATATCATACGTGTCATCATGGATAGACGTAATGTAGTAACGTCAAGAATTCTTCGATAATACCTAAAACCGAGATCTTTACCATAAATAACAATGGATATTTGTATTTTTGCTCTTGATGCTTTCCTAATACTACTCATCCGATTGTAATTAAACTTTAGTGAACAGTTCTGCGTATGCCTGGAAAAAAAATATTAGCCTTATTCTACACGTGCGAAACGAAACATAAGTAGTAACAGTCAACAACTCCTCTCCTTTTTTTGAATGGTTTGGAGCTTATTGCCACCACGCTGCTCCAATGCGGTTTGGTGGAAAACACATGTGAGAATTTCAGTCAAAATAGACATATGCATGTTTCCTCACGATGTTTTCATTCAGCGACAAGCACGAGATGAACTATAAACACAAATTAAGCACATGAGAATTTAGTGGTGCTTGCCCGAGTTTGAACCCATGATCATCGGATAAGATTCACGCATTCTAACCACTGGGCCATTTCGGCTTAAGCGAAACATATTTAATATAATTTATACGTAATAATTATATATATATTACGGCAGTCTTATCAGTAGTAAAATACTAACACTACATTACGCCGCTGTCGCTAACTTTGTTGACTAACAAAAACAAATAATAATAATAATATTATAGTAATTATAAAAATTGGTTATTGATGGACTTATATGTATTATCTGGAACTTCTGACCAGATTTAAAAAAATATATGAATAAGAAGCTACAATATGACTGAGATATTGAATATATTACACAGCTTATAAGACATGTTTTTTTGTATTTTTTGAAGAAATAAATAAGTTCATTCATTCATCACTCAATTTTAAAATTTGTAAATTAAATAAAAATACGACATTGACAAAACCGCGGTTTGCAGCTTGATATAAATATTTAACGAATTAATGAATGTAGTATATAAGTGTTATGTTAAAAGTGGAAGTACGATATTTCTTTCTTTTGTCATCTTTGTCTTTTAAATCATAGCTTTCACCGTGTATATATGAGAATATGAAATATGAAATTTTTAATATCTGGAAGACGAGACTTGTTATGTACGGAGATCGGTGTTTCAATATTTTATGAACACTTAAAAGCAAATTAGATTTTTTGGAAGTCCTTAAATATGATGTATTCTTAAAGAACGTGTTCGAGTTCGGTATAAATTAATTTATCGTCTGTGAAAATTTCTAAATTGAGAAATATTAAGTCTGGAATCTTATTCGTACTCAACCTGATACATAAATTACACTTTCATGAAAGTTTACCGTACGAGCGAAAATATAGTACTATTAGTACTTTACAAAGTCTGTTATTGTGGTATGAAATCATATTTATCATTACATTATATTTATTTCTATAATAAGAAATGCTAATCTTGCTCATTTTGCCTAACTAATATTTTCTGAACGTTATTAAATATATATAGAAATTAGTTTTTGGTAGCGGTTTCGCCCGCTTGTTGTAGGGGTTGGAGATAAAAAGTTGCACGCGTCCTTTCTTGGGGCTTAAGCTTGCTTCATACCAGCGTTCATCAAAATCCGTTGATTAGCCGTGTAAGCATAACAGACAGTCATTCGAATTTATAATAAAATTAGTATGTGGATAAATTAGAAAAAAAAAAATATTTTACGGTAAAGCATTTCATTATTTACATAAGTATAGAATGTTGGACGAAAGGTTCCTCTGTTCTAGAGGGCAAGGCTTGGAATAAGATCCACAACGCTGCTTAAATGCAGGTTGGTTAATACAAGTGTGGCGAATTTCAAACAAATTCCCGTCAATGTTTTCTTTCATCGTTTAGCTTGAAAACTCATCATGATGTATGTGTTTTCTGTTAAGCTGCACAAATTCTAACCCCCGCGCTATCTCGGGTCTTAGATAATAATTAATTTATTGCTGATAATTATAATATTATTTACGTGTGTTCTGACGCTTTTTGGTAAATTCAATTTCAACACCTACTTAACGAGTAAATGGCGGTCTCATTTATTTATTTTTCATGCATCCCTATTTAGAGGCTTTATTAAAATATTTAATCGTAGTGTTACTACTGATGTTTTGTATAATATTATCAATATTATGTTATACTAGCTGCCAATCCCAAGTTTATACGAGTAAAAAAAAGTTATATCAAAATATTCTTTACACAATGAGAGACATGTCTGGGGGTAATAATTAGAAAGGTAAGAACCCCCAGGCAGGCTAGCTAGAACCCTTGAAAGGCTACCCCCAGGACTCTCTTTTATGTTTGTATTTTATGTGAAAAATCAATAAAAAAATTAAAAAAAAGATTTTCAGAAAAATAATCTATAAATTCGGTCAAGCGCTTTACGCGGAGAGAATTACGGACAAAACTATACAAGATTTTTATAAACATCACACATATATCACATATATATCCTATGTTTTTTTACATCGTGACGTGACGTTTTTTTTGTTTATATTTTTTTGTTTATATTATGTTATACTAGCTGCCAATCCCAAGTTTATACGAGTAAAAAAAAGTTATATCAAAATATTCTTTACACAATGAGAGACATGTCTGGGGGTAATAATTAGAAAGGTAAGAACCCCCAGGCAGGCTAGCTAGAACCCTTGAAAGGCTACCCCCAGGACTCTCTTTTATGTTTGTATTTTATGTGAAAAATCAATAAAAAAATTAAAAAAAAGATTTTCAGAAAAATAATCTATAAATTCGGTCAAGCGCTTTACGCGGAGAGAATTACGGACAAAACTATACAAGATTTTTATAAACATCACACATATATCACATATATATCCTATGTTTTTTTACATCGTGACGTGACGTTTTTTTATTATTCGATATTTTTTACTAACCTAATTTGTTTTTGTTCCATAATTTATCTTTTATACTTAATCGTAATAAAATTTAGAGTTTTTCATAAAAAATCTTTACTTGGTTTATCTATTTTACTTGGTAGTAGAGCTCTGTGCAAGCCCGTCTGTGTAAGTACCACCCGAGTATTGTTGTGTTCCTGTTTGAAGGATGAGACTTATTTAAAACTAATTAGGTATTTTTATCAAATATAAAAAAAATTGAACAAAAGTATAGAACGTTCTATAAGCAGATTAAGTCTTAAAGCAGTATCTCATTTTTACAATCCCTTTTGGGTATGTCAATAAAATTTACAGTCAAAAATACGTATATAATAGGTTGTAACATATTTAAAACGATTTCATTTTTAAAGGTGCGAAAATACAATTTACAAAAAGCCGAATTTCTCAAATCTATTCCGATTGAGACAGCGCTTTTCGGCTTAGTAGGGCAGAAGTGAGCCGGTGTCCACAAGGGATACAACATCTTAGTTTGCAAGGTTGGTGGTGCATTGTCGATGTACAGAGAGGTTAATTTTTCTAACGGTGCCAATGCCTATGGCCGGTTTTTTAAATTGCCGGGAAGGAAAATGACTCTGTTCTACCTGATGGTAAGTGGTAGTAGAATTCAACCGCAAAGACGGCCAGTACAGTCGGGAATACTGTTCTGCATTAGCCGTCCCCGCCTTGCCAGCCCGGTGGCCCATTTTTTTTCCAGTCCACTTATTTATTTCATAAAAAATAAAGAAACAAATACGTTAGGTTGGTACACTCCAGAGTATTTTATTTTAGCTTCTTTCTAAAGTGGCATTCTTACTCGAGTGAGTGGCACTAACTAGTAGCCGAGGCTACTGCCATACGTATCGGTATTCTAATCGGTACATGCATATTCCATTTGTATTTTGCAAACGTTCCGTGTACGTACAATTCAATTAAGGAATAAACTGTTATTGCTTATTTTAGTTTTCAATTTTCGCTTCAATTTTATATTTTTATTTGTCATACCTATTAAAACGTAATGTCATGAGAATAGACGGAATTCGTAATAGAATTTTATTCGAAATGTTTACTTTTCAATTATCATATCCCCAATAATCGAGCTTGGCAAGTGGATAGAAAAATATTAAACGAAGGTCACAAATTCATATCCGGGCAAGTGACATTAAATTCACATGCTCGATTATGAAAAAAGAATCATAAGTAGAATTTAGGTATCCTTAAAATGTTACTTGAAGATTAAATAAACGAAATAATCAATTGGAAAACGTACTTCTTACATTTCTTTCCGACTTTAATTTAAAACCCTCTATAAAAACTAAATTAACTTATTCTAAGGGACGTGCTCAATATCTAGAAATGATGCTCCAAGATGAATGAGAATCGATCTAGAGCAAAGATTTTAATATTAAAATCGTAATAAAGGCAGCCACAGCAAAACAAAGACGCCACAATGATTGGATAAAACTCATAGAGCGGTGTAATAGTTGCCGAGCGCAGACTTCGCACCTTAAATAAGGGAGGTGAAATACAGACTCGCTTTGTTTAAAGAAAATTGACACATTATTAACAGAAGAGGTTCTCAAAAAGAACTTTCCTTTGGAGTGTTTTGTCTGACTAATATTATATATTTTATAGGTATATCTGTTTTTATAGAAACGAAAACCACCGATTCGGTGCTTTTTAAATTAAATCCTGTGAGACTAATTAAGTAAAAACTATGTATGGATAAAGATGATTCCTCTCCTCTACCTGGAAAACAGATAGTGGGCCATCTGATGTTGTCACCATTGCTCATAGACATTGGTATTGTAAGGAATATACATTCCTTATAATATGAAATCAATGTATTTAAATAAAGAAAAACTGCTGAGGTGTTAGGAGGTTATGCCACCCTGCTGCTCCAGTTATACTGATTGATAGATGCATGGCAAGGAAACACGAAAGTTTCCTTACAATGTTTTCAGAGAAAGAGATAGAAGATAAATTATAAACACAAATTAAGCATATCGAAACTAAGTAATACTAGGCCAGAATAAAACCCGCAATATACTAATCTAAGTTTTAGTCCCTTGTGAGTGTAATACTTGCTCTTGTTCACACTCAAAGATTGAGTATAGAAATACAAGATAATATTATTATATTTGGTAGTTGAATAACTAGAATTTAATTTGTGGTAGAGCTCTGTGCAAGCTCGTCGGGTGAAAAGTGGGTAATGTCTTCATACTTTTCACTTTTTTATATAAAAACAGGGAAAGCAAATGACTCCACTCCATCTGATGGTAAGTGGTAGTGGACTCCAAACGCGACGACGGCTAGTACAGTCGGGAAGAATGTTCTGCACTAGCCGCCCCCGCCTTGCCAGCCCGCAAGATGCCTCTTTACGCCTCGTTTGAAGGAACCTAGGTTATAAGAGGAGGGGAATACGTGTGCTGCTAAAGAGTTCCAAGTGGCGCGACAGGGAAAAGAGTTGCCAAATTTCTTCGTACGCGATGGAATTGAAGTCACAGTAAGGCGGTGACATCGACATCATTTAATATTGTTGTATCCTGTTTTGTAGTGTTCCCAAAGATGTCATCAGAAAAATCCACGACAGCATAATTATTATATATTATATAGTTAAGGTAATTAATTATATTTTTATTAATAATATATGCCTTTTACATTTTGAGTTTCCGAGATATTACAAGATTTTTGATCAAACGAACGGACCGAACATTAAAGAAACGGGCCGTATAATACGATTTTATAGGTTTTATGGGCTGTGAGATTTATCGGCATGATACTGTTTCTATTATAATATTTACTTTTTTTCTTAAATATATCACGGTAAGCTTAGTAGTAAGGTAAGGTAGTTTAAAATAACTTAACAATAATACTTGTTGGATTGAGTTGATCCAGTGGTAAGAACACGTGGGGTGCATGTTAGTCACGGCTGAGACTGACGCTGCGGAAGTGTCGCAGGCCGCTCCTGGTACTTTTCTGTTATGCAGAGTGGACCAGCGAGCGGCTTCGTGGCAAATAGGAGAACTCCGGGGTCCTTATGGTCCGCCGGAGAGAGAGAGGAGGAGTTGGTCTCCGGGGTCCTTTCAGGCTGCCGGAGACAGGAGGAGGTAGTAGTAGGAGGAGGGAGAGGCGGGTTCGCCCAGTTTCGGTGTCGATGCTGGGTGGACAGACTTCGGTCACTGCCTTCTCAAACTCGTTTCCCCATCCAGGCACCAGCCTGTGGTAGGACCGAGGGCCTTGCCTTCACCGGCCGGGCCAAGAGGAGAAAACCTCAATAAAAACAACCGGTGGGTCGCTTACCCAAAGCGACGGCCGCAGGCGGGGTCGTGGTGGTGTGCTAACGCGTTTCCGTAACCCCGCCACCATGTGGTGAGGCGGAAACGAGGAGGTTTTAGTGGGTAGGACGGTGGCCTTCTGCCCCGTGAGTCACACATACCCTACCCTATCCCACATACTATACCCTATAAAAAAAAAAGTGGTAAGAACACGTACCACTGCGGTGCGGACCGGGACACCACTCAGTATACGCTAGAGGCGTGTCCCGCGGAAATGCGGAGAGGGAGATCCTGGTCTGCGAAGTCGGACAAGATAGGACAGGGACAGGCCCTGTGAGCAATCGTGTCAAACCGCAGGGAATCGGCGTGGAGGGCCGTAACCTCCTTCTGTGAGACCGTCATGGTCCAGGAGGAGGGAAAGGGCCGATCCTGCTCAGCGGAGACGACGTCAGCGTCGTCTCGGTGCTGCCGTACGCGCAAGCGAGGAGTGCGGGGGGTGAGCTTACGTTTTCCCCCCTGAGGAGTGCTCCGCCGAGTCACGAGTGGAGCAAAGCACGGGAGAGGCCGCGGATGCGTTATATCAACACGATCCCGCAGCCTCTACGATCCGTGCTGAGGACAGCCATCGCAGTGGTTTAGTGCGTAAGAATTCCACATAACCCAATTAAACAAATTTAAAATTGTATAAAAAATATATAGAGGAATAATGTTTCCAATATTAAATGATTTCTCTCTTATCTTCTCTTTTCTTATCTCGTCTTTGTTTGCTTTTGTATATAAATTATATGAAAAAATTAAGACAAGATAACAGAATTAAGTATAGACAAATTAATTTGATTAATTCTTGAAGGCTTTAAAAGAACTTTCTAACAGCAACCGAACTACCATGGAATGGTTGTTTGGTTGCGGTTTACTACTCGACAAAAAGATTATTAAGCAAATAATGAAATAAAACACTCAACTACTATTAGCGAATCGATAACAGTTACTTAATGATTAAATTCGACAGTAAACCGCAATTTCATAACGAATATATTGTTGTGATTGGATGATATACATTTTCATTATTTAATTAACAAAAAGGCAGTAATTTTACCATTTTACACTCCACACTGTTAGTGGTGTGAAAATACCTTAAGGGAAAAAATTGAACACTACCTGTTACCTATTTATGTAAAAAACTCCACACAAATACTTTAGTACAAAATATAATCGTGACTTGGCTACCGCTGCTACTTCCGATACCTCTATAAATAAATTGCCTCGAACGAGTATCGAACTGACGCCAGACGATACTCAATAAATTTAATTAATCCTTTTAATTAATTCTCATACAAAAGTATATAAATCACTACAGCGATTTTTACGAGCGCTTAAACGCTTTATTGTAGGACCATATTGAATTTAATGGATGAACTCTGCTTCATGTTATTACGTAATAAAATTTTAAAAAACACCTATTGAGAGCGAATGTATCTCGAAAAAAGTCTTCGAAAGTACTACGTCACTGACGATTAATAAAAAATTCAAGGTAATACAAAAAACCCTTTTCAGAACAAGAGGATTATTTGTCTCGGAAGGTAACAAATTATAAAATATATCAATTAATTATTACTAAAGAATAAATTTTATGAATAAAACAAAGTTTTTCTTTCCAAAAATGAGACCCATTCACACAAAATCAAATTTATAACCGAATAAAAATAACGAAAGTTATGTATATATCATAAGGTATTTCTTAAGAGATAAAATAAAATAATATAAAGTGCCAATTTGTTAATGTAAAACTATAGAGCATTACTAGAATAAAATTACACTTTAAGGTTTCACAAATAAACACGCTTAGTTTAGCGGTATATAGTAAATTTATATCATCATTATCTGCATAAAATTATTAAAAAATATATATTTTACAATATTATAATGAGCATAGATTGTATAGAATGAAATCGTTTCGGCATCATTTGATCCAAAAATTAATTAAGCCCTGTATGGAGTGGTGAAACACGTCAAGTGCAAAATTTGCTGAAACGCTTTGAAACGAATGAGAGATGATTTTCGTTAATGAAAATGGAGAAATAATTACATATTCAAATTGACAAGGCATAATAATTACCAGAGCTAAGGGAGCAATTACCCAGTGCCTTTTTGCTCGACCACTCAACTCTTTTATGCTCCTTTCAACAGACGAAGACATAGTTTTAATTGGAGTCGTTTCGAAGAACGCAAAGACTCTTTAATTAAAAATTTCAACTTTTGATATTATGAAAAGTGCATGATGGCCTGATATCACTGTGTTAAATATTTACAATTTAAAAAAAAACACCATTAATTATATCAATCATTTAAATTAAGGATAAAGTGAAATAATAAAAAGTCGTATCATATATATTAAAAATAGTTATATGATGTTTTATTTATAAGTTGTTATTAATGGAATTGTTAAAAACAGAAACACAAACGCATTGCTAAATATAAGATACATTTTTAAAAAAGTGTGAGGTTAGTACTCATAGTCATTGAGTAATTACCAATCAAGATCAAGTGGTTGATTAAGTAATTTAATTAAGGACAATGAATAACTGATAAGTTTCTTGCCTTATATTTACATTTCGAACTTACGGTAACATTAATTTATTGTAATTGTTAGAAATTACTTAAAGATAAAATATACGTATAAATGAATTCATTTTTCCATACCAAAGTGGCAGTAAGAACAGATCTAAGCATCTTCAGCGTTTTATGAGACAAATAGCCACAGATCAAAATTTTTACCATAAATAACTTTTTAAAACATCCAGACAGTTTTTAAGATAAATTGTCAAATCTCAGCAGCTTTTAGACAAGCAAGTGATTTATTGTTGTTCGTCGACTAATACTATGACGAAGTCTGTTCACTGGAAAGAAAACCGTTTTGGCATATCGAATTGATTTTATTAAGCAAATTAAATTTAACTTTACGAAGAAGGACAAAATACTAGTGCGTAAAATAATGTAATATTTTTTTATTACACCTTTAATGGGTAATAAAATTCTATCAATAACATTATTAAATTAATAATGTTATTAATGGATAAATCCATTGGTATTTTAATGAAATAACTAAAAACATAAACAATTTGATTACGCGTTTAAATCAATCAAAATCAAATGATTACGCGTTTAAATCAATTCAAGTATTTTTAAAATATATAAAAACATTAAAGATTAAAAATTCCAGTGAAAATATTAAATAACTATATTAAAAAGATAAAACGTTATATTTCACATTCTTTCAACCAAGATTCGCAGACGAATATTTTAACATTTCACCTATATTATTAAAATTATTTCTATTCCAATATAAAAAAAAATTATTTAAAATATATTATTTTGCCACATGAGAAAACTTTTTATTTATCTATATATTATATATGAATAAATAACTGGCTGTTTGAATAACTTGCACAGCCCAAGCTACTGGGTTAGCATGCGAGTTCCTTTTTCCACAGTAAGTAAGCATTAAGGAAGGATTTTTGAAAATTTTACCCCTAAGATAGTGAATGAAGAGCATCCTCTTTGAAAATATATCAATTTTGAAGAAACTACTGGTGGTAGGGCTTTGTGCAAGCCCGTCTGGGTAGGTACCACACATTCATCAGATTCTACCACAAAACAGCAGTACTTGTTATTATTGTTGTGTTACAGTTTGGAAGTTGAGTGAGTCAGTGTAATTACAGGCACAAGGGACATAACATCTTAGTTCCTAAGGTTAGTGGCGATGTAAGCGATGGTGTATAATAGTATGTCATATCTAAAGTGCTCTACAAATGTATAATTATGTCACCATATGTTGATATTTATTTTGAAAGCTATTACTTGTCTTTTCCTAGAAAACTTGGGTGGTACGCACTCACTACTCACCGCAGTTTCGTCACATTCGGCTTAGGAACGCATAGAAGTTAAATTCAGTAGTATATAATTATATAAATGATGCTTATTATATTCCATTAGTAATATTATTTTTATATAGGTAATGATAATAAAAATACAATTATATTTAAATAATTATATTTATCTCAACAAAGATGATATCTTGGTAGAAACGTCCAGTTGAAATAAAATATATCACATGAAACTTCTCCTTTACATGCCACGTTCCATGTCTCGCTTATCAGTATAAAGTTAGTTCGCTGCCAACATTTACCGGCTAGTTAGCATTACTCATTCCAATGAATCGGTAAATATTTTCAAATAATATCATTCTAAAATATATCAAATTCATAACAAGTTCCATTTATAAAGAAACAACCATTTTTTTCTAAAAATGTTTTCTGATGAAATTCTATATGTAAATGAGCTGAAATATTTGGTTGAAGGGTTTTTAACTCACAAAAGATAGATTATTTCACAATTTATATAATGAAATATATATTTTTATGAGTGTCGGAATGTAACGAAGGGTATTAAGTTAACGGCCACGAAACGGCGCCGTAACCGTAACATAAAGAGCACAATAATGTTTCTTAATAAATATTACTTAAACACAATGGAATTAATACATTTAAACATTCGTATAATAAACATAATAATGAGGCGGGCTGCATTCAATTACGTAAGTATACCACGTAAGTACATTCGGAACCGACTAGTACTTCAAAGCAGCTTTCGTAATGCAATGTCAAAGTAAGACAAGACACCCCTACTCTTTAGAAACCATGAAATGGAGCTCATGAAATGTGACGTTTTTCAAGGAGCAAAATGTTAATGTCTCTCCAAAGCTACCAGTGGCAGGTATAATTTAATTTCATTTGGAGGGTGGGAGGTTGATTATAAATTTAATTTATGAGAGGGCTGACATCGGGACGGGACCTGCTTGTTATTCGTGGAGCGTGCAATTTATCGACTATTGCCTGACGAGCGGTGACATGTTTGTCCGTTTAACGTTTTCAGGAATACGCTTCAGGACACACTATTACTACATCAAGTATAATACACAGTATGTATTATCGTATAAAATATAGACCAGCGAGAATATAGGATATCAAAATATTTACGACTACTTTGGTAGCTGTTTTGTCAGAAGGCGCAACTACCTATCCAAACTTAATTACGATCGTTTCAATGGTTCATTATGAGTTAACAAGCAGACTTTTTCTTTGGTATTTATAATATAAGTATAAATTTTACATCTACATCCTTATGAACGTTGATTAAGGTCTATTTATTTACACACTGATTTCGCTCTTTCTGTCATTATTTATTTGATATTTGAAAGAAGAAGACACAGCTTTGTTTAACTAATCACTTTCTAAGAAACGTTTGAAGTAAGGACGCTAGTTTTCATTTTTCGTTTAAATTAAATTTTCCAATATTATTATATTGCAAAGTTAAATTTAAATAAAAGGCAATAATTATTTTTACTGAGTTGTAAACTACGTGTATGTATAAAAAATAGACTTTGACTGATTACCTGAAAGTTGGTAAATATATGTTTTTTTATGCAGAAAATTTATTTTCTATATTATATTTAATTACATAAACAGAAGCCACAATACATAAACAGAATAAAGGAATCCCAGTAGTAACGTCTACTGGAATTTACTAAGAATTTATAAAAAAAAATGTTTTATAATTTTTATCTGATTACAAAAACATAGTGATCAATTAGCCTTATTGTGTGTGAATTCTTCGACATCTTCGTCAATTTTCAACTGATTTTGAATAATTAGATTCAATGGCCCCATTTAAAACGTAAAGAAAAAATATCAGGATCGGATAAAAATGGAAAGGCACTGGGGAAATACACAAAGGGAATTCGTTGCTGTTTAGATACATGTTGCCAGATTTTCACTGGTTGTAAGATGATATCAATTATTATTTTTTAAATTAATAATGTACTTTGGATCGAATAGACTTGATGGTCCCATGTAAATTGAAAGAAAATATAATAGGGAGGAAAAACAGGGGATTCGACAGTTCAAAAGAGCGTTGCCACATTTGAGAAGAACATTTTGAAAGTTTTGTCCGTATTTAATATATAAACTAAAACAGATGTAATTATGTTTGAAATAATTTTTTTAATTGAAATCTAGTAATTGAAATCTAATTCGGGAGTCATTTTGATAATATACCATATTGTACACCTGCTAATTGAAGACTATTGCTAGCATTTCAAATTTGAATTTAATTTAAATATTTGAAAAATAATAGATAATATTTTATAATAAATACGCCGTTTCTCAATATAAAATTGATGAGTAAATGAAAATAATATGTGAACGGGTATACTATTTTCTATATCCCGGAACTGAAGGTTATGTAGTGCTCATCTGTTATTTTACTGCTAAACATCAATTACAAATACAAGCGATATTTATCTTAGATCCCATTCCCTAATAGTTGACAGCGCATAGATGATTTAAAAATTATAATATTTTATATATTTTACAATGCTGTTATCTATAAGTAGACCATACTAATTTTTTTTTTAATGTATAGTTATTTCATCCAAATACTTGTAACTAAATTATCATCGTAAATCTTTAGGCATGTTCTTTTTAAAATAGATAGCTATTTTTTACATACAATTGTAAAACTGATCGAAAAAACTATTACATATACAAATTCAAACATTTTTTTGAATCGATGTCACATTTCGTTTACTTAAAAAGTAATTTATAATAAAAAACTATAAAATATATCAAACTGTTAAAATTAAAAAACGAATACTCATTCGATTATTCATTACTTACATATTAGTTAAACATTCAATTATAAGTATAATATTATTATTTATAATATTTTTATGAATACAAAAATAATTATGCTTATCTCTTTGCTACTTCATCGTAACGTATATAACAATATTCGGCGTAGAAGGTATCTTTAGACCAAGAGAGATATGCGCTTATAAACTACTGAGATAGAATCGTGGGAAATAGATTGGGACAGATTACAAAGTAATAAGAGAATCGTCAACGATACATATTCCCACTAACATTAAAATGACTTTTAACTCAAACATTGTACAAAAATTTAACTTAGAGCTTTACACGCATTGCATTGTTTTTTTGATTATTGCAACAAAAAAAACTTTAATATGTGGCTCTTAAAAGCTTTGCTTTGATTTGCTTTATCTCGAGTCCCATTTTGATCTCGTACATTCTTTGACTACAAACTGATTGATTGAAAGCGCCCAACAGCTGCTACACTAGTTGCCCAACACATACCGAACCGGAATACTAACACACACAAATGTTGTAATGTTATTATAATGACAATATGTGTAATACAATTATGTGAAACTAATGAAATACGAGGGATGAATTTATTGAAGTATATATATATTAGAAACGGTATTGAGTAACTAATGCTTATTTATTTAATGCATTAAAGATATTTAAAAATGAAACTGAGGCTTCTTTAAATAAATCATTAAAACCATTAAGTAAAACCTCTTAGAAGGTCATATTTTAATAACTATTTAATAATCAAGATCAAATACGTGTCTTTTAAAAAACTTAAGTTTTTTTCTACATTAATGGTTTAATAAAAAGGAATGCTCTATAAAATAAACAGAGCCATCTAAATTCTAATACTTTACGTTAATCATCGTAACAACCACGCCTTTATCACAAAAACGAAGAGAAAAAATATTTGTTACAATAATGATTTATTCAAAAATACCTGCATATAATATAATTTATTTTTATATTAAATGGATCTGTGTTATGAAATGTGACAGATGAAAGGAGACGACGCCAATGAACATGAGCGATGAATATATGAATATTGCTGATATAAAATATAATTATTTGACATTTTTTTTATAGTATAAGTAGGCGGACGAGCATATGGGCCTAATGGTCACTAACGCCCATAGGCATTATAAGAAATGTTAGTACATTTAGTAATGTATGGCATGATAAAACTTTGAAATTATTTTACAATCCCTTTATGACTCACACAGAAATAATTAAATGACGATATAGCCCAATGAATGGAAAATGTGTATCTTAACCGAAGATTGTGGGTTCAAATCTAGATGGCACTGAGCTTTGTATTTACAATTTAAGCAACACTTTGTTTATGAATTGACATTAGATGATTGAAGAAATGTCGAGAAGAAACCTGTATTTGATATATGAAATTCGTTTACATGTATACATCAACCCACATTGGAACAACGTCGAAATAAGCTCTAAATCGGCTTAGCAGGAAATATCGACTTTATATATACACAAATATAAACCAAATTAATAATAATAGCCAATGAATGAATACAACTTATAAATCAGTACGAGATTTTATATTTTGCAATAGTAATATTTGAAAGGCACTTCATTTACAAGAACAAAAGGACGAATATAAGAAAGGGTTGTACTTTTTAGTCGGAAATTTCTTTTGTGAAAACGATAATTATCTTGTTCGGCGTTCCATTTTGTTCCAAAGCTTACAATTTTTGCTGGATGTTTTTTTTGTAATCTAAGTTATAAGATTTTAAATTAAGAATTACATAATTATACCACTTCTTTCGCTGTATAATTAATTTTATTGTCTAAATTAATTTAAAAAGGTATTACAAATTGGACAAAAATTAATTACTTACTATTCCTCCTTTGATATATTTCCATTGCTATATTTCGATTTCCTTAATTGTGTAATTCGGCTATTTTGTCGTTGTTTATAATTGATACAAACGATTTTCATAAAAATTAAGCGGCTTATAGTTACATACTTTGACTTTGAAACTGGGCTCATATCGATTTCATTATTTGTTCTCGATATGCGAGACGAAAATTGACAACGAACGTATGTATCTACTAACAAACATCGAGTAGACGTCCTTATATAAGTCATAGAACTGGACTTGAAGTATCTTAATCGCGGAGATATGTCAAAATATGGACGTAAAAAACGCACTAAAACGTAAGTGACAAAGCTAGCAAAAAAATGTGATTTCAAACATATCATATAATCAAATATCCTTCCGTAATAGAACCATTGATAGTAATATAACTCTATTTATAACGAAATGTTCCATACGGTCAAACTTGTAACCATAAAATATGGAAGCACTTACAAAATCAATGGAACGTTGTTTACAACGGCAGATACTAAATTATTTAACTCGGTAACAGAATCGTAAAATCGTAATTTCATTTCGTATCCAAAATAAATCTTGTTACCAAATGATAATTAGTGTACATTGAACGAAAATTTGTGGATCGTTACGGCTAACAGCAAAATATTATTATTATACTTCTAGCTCTGGTTGTTGAAACTTTACATTAGGCGGTGAGAAAATTCGGCACTCAATATGCTTTAAAACTCAATAGGCAATCCACGAAGTGCAAAAGACTTACTATAAATAACGTTTAGTGTGTTCAAATGCTTTCACATGATATATCCTGCAGTCTAAGCCGTATTGAATTTTTAAAAGGATATACCTACACGGTGTTCTGTTAATGGATCTCAGGGTACTTATAACACTTATAAGCACTATCGGCCTTACTAATAAGCTATTAGGCGGCTGTTAGTTTAAATACTGATTTCGTTCTTTTTGTCAATATAGATTTGATTAGACGCCTCGTTGGTCTAGTGGCTTACTGTAAGGCCGCAGACCCGGAGGTCCTGGGTTCAATTCCCAGGTCGGGCCAATAAAAAAAATTATTGGGGTTTTTTGTCAGAAAATCCTCAGTAGCAGCCTGGAGTCTGGAAGTTGGAAGTGTGTACACTTCCGTGCCTCGGCTAGCACGTAAAGCCGTTGGTCGTGAACTTGAACTCTTTTCGGTCGTGTCGGAATGCCGTCCCATCGGATTATGAGAGATAGGTGGAATAGAGAGTGCAACTGTGTTTGCGCACACACTTGTGCACTATAATAAGTCTTGCGCAGTTGGCTAATCTCTCTTGAGATTGGCCGCCGTGGCCGAAATCGGTCTGGAGGACCTTATAGATTTGACATTTAAAAAAAGAATACTCAGCGTTGTTAAATTCATCCCCCGCTAAACAACGTTTATAGACCGTAGATTGGTATATTATATTTATAATATTGGTATATAGTACTTACTATAATAAGTTCAATGTTATTAGTATATTCAATTTAACAAGTATTCTAACTTTGAATATACACCATAGTTCACTTATAATTTGGCAGTTAACAAGATACTTTTATAAACTCGGTAAAAGAAATAAGTGACACTAAATTTAACTTTACTTAATACGTAAAGTTAATATCACAAACAATAAATTGTAATAACTCGTGTGTGTATGTGTGATAATTATATATTAATTCCATATTCATACAAAAATTAAAGTTTCTTGCCGGTTCTTCTCGGTAGATCTACATTTGGAACTGGTGTTGGTGATGCTTCACGTACGTGTAACGCAGCTTACAAACTGCGACGGCATTATGTTTATTCATTTATTTATTGAATATATTATTAAATATATTTAATTTTCTTTTTTAATATCATATATATATATCACCAGCCGAAAGACGTCCACTGCTGGACAAAGGCCTCCCCCAAGGATTTCCACGTTGGCCGATCTTGCGCTGCCCGCATCCAACGGCTTCCCACGACTCGTTCTAAGTCGTCGGGCCACCTTGTAGGGGGCCTGCCCACGCTGCGTCTTCCGGTTCGTGGTCGCCACTCGAGAACCTTTCTGCCCCAGCGGCCATCGGTTCTGCGAGCAATGTGCCCCGCCCACTGCCACTTCAATTTAGCAATTCTTCGGGCTATGTCGGTTACTTTGGTTCGCCTGCGGATTTCATCATTTCTGATTCGATCTCGCAGAGAAACTCCGAGCATAGCCCTCTCCATTGCCCTTTGAGTGACCTTGAGCCTTCTTATGAGGCCCATTGTGAGCGACCACGTCTCTGATCCATAAGTCATCACTGGCAACACACACTGGTCGAAGACTTTCGACTTGAGACACTGCGGTATTTGGGATGAGAAGATATCGTGTAGCTTCCCGAACGCTGCCCAGCCGAGTTGAATTCGACGATTGACCTCTTTCTCGAAGTTGGACCTACCTAGTTGGATGGTCTGACCTAGGTAGACATAGTTGTCTACAACTTCGAGTGCAGAATTTCCAACCTTGACTTGAGTGGGTGCAACATGGATGTTCGACATGATTTTCGTCTTGTCCATGTTCATTTTTAGACCCACTTGTTGGGAAACCCTGCTGAGGTCATCGAGCATAGTGCCGAGGTCTTCCAAGGTCTCAGCCATAATTACAATGTCATCGGCAAATCGAAGATGAGTGATGTACTCGCCGTTAATATTGATGCCAAGTCCGTTCCAGTCCAGAAGCTTGAAAACATCTTCCAATGCAGCGGTAAACAGTTTCGGAGATATCACGTCTCCCTGTCTTACACCTCTCTGCAGTTGGATAGGTTTTGAGTTCTGATCCTGGAGTCGGATCGACATGGTGGCGTTCTCGTACAAGCACTTTAACACCCTGATATACCGATAATCAATTTGGCACCTTTGAAGAGAATTCAGCACGGCCCAGGTTTCGATCGAATCAAAGGCTTTCTCATAGTCCACAAACGCTAAGCAAAGTGGCTGGTTATACTCCCCAGTCTTCTGTATAACTTGCCGCAGCGTATGTATGTGGTCTATGGTGCTAAAGCCTTTCCGGAATCCGGCTTGTTCGGGTGGCTGGAAGTCGTCAAGCCTTTGCTCGAGACGATTCGTAATGACTCTCGAAAACAACTTGTAAACATGACTCAGCAGTGAGATGGGCCTGTAATTCTTCAGAAGGGTTTTATCACCCTTCTTAAAGAAAAGTACCACCACACTTCTGTGCCATGCTTTTGGCGTTTGACCTTTGGCAATGACGGAGTTAAAAAGCCTCTGAAGAGCCCTGAGGATCGGTGTACCACCCGCCTTCAGAAGCTCGGCTGTAATACCATCATCACCAGGTGCCTTGTTGTTTTTGAGTTGTCCGAGAGCCATTCTAATCTCGAAAAGACTGACGTCCTGAAAATCTTCAGTGTAGTGTCGGGTTAGTCTTGCTCTGGGATCTGCAGCATGACTACTGACAGGTGATTGAGCTGTCGTGTACAGCTGACCGTAGAACTTCTCAACCTCTTCCAACAGCTCAGATCTTGACGTGACTATTCTGCCATCCTCAGTTTTCAGCCTTGTCAGTTGACTCTGACCAACAGACAGATCTCTGGCGAACACTTTAGAGCCTTTGTTCCGCTCGATGGCCTCTTTAATGCGCATTGTATTAAATTGGCGAGTGTCGCGAGTTAGAGACTTTGAAATCCGTCTGTTGATCAGCCGATAGCCGGCAGCATCAGCTGGGGACGTCAGAATCATTTTCCGTCTTTCCTCCATAAGCCGTAGGGTAGAGGCAGAGATCTTTTTGGTTCCTTTTTTACGGCTGGTCTTGAAGGTCTTAGACCCAGCCGTACGGACAGTTTCCACAAGCCTGTCGTTGTATGTGTCCACTTCCTCGCAGTCTGCTAGGCAATCGAATCGGTTTTGGAGTTCGAGCTGAAAGGCTTCGGGATTTCAGATTTGAAGAGGTGATGGTCGGAGCGTAGACTTCATCAGTCGGGACCTCTGGAGTTTAACATTGATATTTAACGAGCCTCTTACGAGTCTGTGATCGCTCCCAGTTTTGACTGCATTGATCACGGAGACGTCATTAAATATTTGTCTTCTCGTTGACAAGATGAAGTCTATCTCATTCTTGGTTTTCCCATCAGGGCTCACCCAGGTCCATTTACGCTGACCTGGCTTCTTGAAAAAGGAGTTCATCATAAAGAGTCCCTCCTTCTCCATAAAGTCGGCCAACATCTGGCCCCGAGTGTTGCGGTCTCCAATTCCATGAGGTCCCACCTTTAACTCATCACCGAATCGTTTGCCCAGCTTCGCGTTGAAGTCCCCCATTACAACAGTGAAATGAGTCTTGTTGGTATGTATGGCTTTAGATAAATCCTCATACATGACCTCAACCTCATCGTCGGAGTGTGTCGAAGTCGGCGCGTATACCTGTATGACCTTCAAAGAATACCGCTTGGTGATTCTGAGTATAAGGTACGCCACCCTAGCCGACACACTCTCGATTTTCACAACGTTGTTAACGAGGTACTTGTGGACTATGAACCCGACACCACCTTGAGACAGTTGATCGCCCTCTCGGAAATAGAGAAGGTTACCGGATTTCAGGATCATCGTATCCTCCCCCTGTCTTCGGACTTCGGATAATCCGACGATATCCCAGTGTAACCTGCTCAATTCTTCCTCCAGTTCGATGATCTTCTCGTCGGTCCGCAGTGTACGCGTGTTATATGTTGCCAGGGCCAGAGGTCGTCGGTGTTGGTAACACGAAATCTGCCGGGGATTCTTAGCACCCCCTGCCCCGCCGTTACCACAGCTGTTACCAAGGCTAGGAATAGCAGGGCTGCCGGGGACTAGGGGCCGTGGTTTAGTTGCGCGAATCATGAGGGGATATGCCATAATCGCCACGCTTGGCAGACGGGTTGGTGATCGCAGTAAGTTAGTCATAGTACTCAGAGAGACGCTGCTGCCCGTTCTCTGGTGTATATTCCCTCGGGTCGACTTCTACGCCCCCCACGGGATGAGATGGGGTGGTGATATTCGTCGCCGTCACCACACGGCTCATTTTTAATATCATAAAAAATTAAATTCGAAATATTTACTATTAGCTCTTCAATGAATAGTGTAAAGAAATTTTATAACATTTAACTATTTTGTAAACCACCGACGAACGAAACCAAAGTCTCTTATTGTACTTTACCTTGGTAAGATATTCAAAGTAATATATGTACATTCGTTGTATATCAAACTACTCGTCAGAACCCTTTTGATTCATGAATAACAATACACAATAGGAAGCTGTAAATGGATCCAATCCTTTGGGATTGGGATAAACATTTTTTTATACACAGATGCGATGTGTCCCCTTTTCAAATTACAGAAATTTAGTTAAATAGACATATGTAAAAGTAAATAAATACATAGTATAGTAACAGCCAGTAAATGTCTCATTGCTGGGCTAAGGCTAACTCTCCTTTTTTGAGGAGAAGGTTTGGAGCTTATTCCACCACGCTGTTCCACGCTTGTTTCTGTTGTGCGGCTTGGTGGAATACACAGAATACGTCAGAATTTCAGTGAAATTAAGCACATGCACGTTTCCTCAGGACATTATCCTTCACCGTCAAGCACGAGATGATTTATAAACACAAATTAAGCACATGAAAATTCAGAGGTCTTGCCCGTGTTTAAATCCACGAGCATCGGTTAAGATTCACGCGTTCTAACCACTAGGAAATCTTGGCATTGTATATGTAAATAAATATTTACAGTAAACTTATTTTCACTCCTAAAACGTTAAACCGATTTTAATGATTTTTGTTTACTTGTTATATATATTTATACATATATATGTAAATATTAACACTTCTCTCTCTATCAAGTCAATATATATCACAATTAAGTCTATGATATCTAAAGAAATACATCCACGGACAGCGATGAAAATAATGTTTGAATAAATCTCATAATATCTTAATAATTAGGTGGTTTCGATCACCTAAAAGCATTTAAAGTTCTATTCATGTGGATCGGTAAAATTCAAAAGAGCATCCGACTTGATGTTGGAATGGAAGCACTTTAAGTATTAATTGCCTTTCGAAGTCTATTGTAATTCAGATTAGGCGAAAGATGCAAATTACTCTAAACTATCCAATTGATCTACACTTTTAACTGGAGCTTAAAAACTTTAATGAAGAAACGAGATTAGATATTTTTTGCCAAAACTAAAAATAAACGGAAAATCAAACTGATACTTGAGTTATCTAAAAATTCTTTTCTATCTATCAAATGCTGTATTTTTTGTTGATTTATTTTAAATCACCTTTTTTTAATTTTAAGTCATTTGTATTTTTGTTGAGAACATGTTAGAATACTAAAATACAACTGTATTAACCGCTAAGAGCTATCGCAAGGAGCTTTATAGTGTCAATAGATTTTACTTTCTAACCAAAGTTTTTAGACAAATTACATCGGAAATTAATAAAATAAACTTTAATTTTTTAATTCGAAAAATATAGTAAAAATCCTTGTAAGTAATTGGTAGACAATCAATCACTTACAAGCGTATCATACATATATATATTTTTTTATTATATACAATTACACGTTACTTTCACTATTACTGTATATTTTGTGACCATTTTTATTAGAATGTCACAATTCATCATACATTTCATATAATACAGCCATATTGAATTCTTAAGAGAAAGAATATGCGATAACAGCCGGTACGTTCTCGTACGTGTTTTGAGGGGTGTCGTAAAACGACGTTTTAAATTGGTATAGGTCGGACACAAACGTGCTTGATGAAATTTTTATATCCGCATCTGCTGTGACACAAAAGTTATCCCCACGTCCCTTTTATATTAAATTTTATATACATAAATAAAAACGAAATGAAGAATGAGGAGACTTCAAGTCCGGGTAGGGAACACAGCACATATTACGCTACTATCAAACAGCAATACTTGTATAATTCTTGTTCGTGTTTGGTTGTTGGCTTATTGGTTATGTAAGAGATGATTAGTGTTTCTTATAGTGACAATGACTATGAGCAATAATGACCACTTACCATAACTCTCTCTGTCTCTTTGAGTTATGATTATTGCGATAGTAAAACAAAACATTCAAATAAAAATATAAAGCAATACCAGTAAATCGATTTAATTCGACGAAATATTAATTTTGCGGTCTATTTACCGGACGATTCAATAATAATATAACCTCTAGCCTAAACAAATATTCAAATGTCCCAAACAGAGATTAAATTTCATTAACATTTATTGCTGGAATCATAACGATAATTTTTAAATTTTAACAAAATTTGAAGGTCTGTGAAACCTCTTTTATTAAGAAAATAATTAAATTTTATGCTTGTTTTGCTTATACGTAATATAATAAACTTTCATCTCTTGTATTATACATTTAATAGATAATTAAAAGAAATATATTACATATTTAATAGATATGAAGTTACACAATTCTATAAAATAAAATTTAGACGTAATCGACTTGAATTTCTAGCAATGCTTATTGATATCCTAACTAATATTTTAAATTCGAGAGTTAGTTTGTTTGTTCCGCTTTGTGAAATTTCCATACATTTTATAAATATATAAATATAGTATGTATGGTATATACATACTATAAACTTGATCTCCTTCTTTAAACGTGGTAAAGCCGCAGACGGAAGATGGTACTCGTATATAATTGATAAAATATGTGTGCACGTATATAATGAATTTAACAATATTAAAGGAAGCCTTACAAAATGTATGAACTTAATTAAAAACGCAAATTTTGAAACTTTTTGTAATTTTTTTATACAAAGTACATTATTTATTTTTATTGTCAATATTTTTTGCTTAATTTTCATGAAAATACCCATGTACAAATTTAGTGTAATGTTTTATGCTTTAAGGTGTAAACTTCACGTCGGCCCTTGTTTTAATAAACAAATGAAAAGCACTTTCGCAACAAAATTGTGTACGAGAAAATCATAATTAAAATCTCTGAAAAATAAACCAACAGATGTTAAGTTAAAAAATATGGTAATTGTTAAAATTAAGCGGCCCATTGTATCCTGAGCGAAGGCTTTGGAAGGCGTCTCGTAAAATGGGTCATTGCTTCTAAATAAACGAAGTTTGAACATTGATTACGATATAATAATATATATTTGGAAACGAAAGTAATTTATGTTATAAATTGAATCAATTTATTATAATAATCAAAGTTGTGATAAAATAAGTTAACTTGTTTTTCATTTTATCGATAAAACGTCAATTTGCTTGATTAAAAAAGGAGATATGCGGAACTACGCGATGCAAAATTATAATTGAATTTTGAGTAAAAACTAAAATATTATGCGAAGTATATAACTTCACCTGTTACTTACTCCTTAAAAATAATATGTACGTTGTTAAATGGATGTTTAGTACACTACTAATTTTCCTCTTTCTTTCATCATTAATTTGACATTCGAAAGAAGAATTTGTTTTGAATTTGAATTCACAGTATTATTTATCAAATCAAGATGGTCCAATGGTTAGAACACGTGACTCTTAACCAATGATCGTGGGTTCAAATACGGGCAAGCTGCACTGAATTTCCGTGTGCTCAATTTGTGTTCACAATTTATCTTGTGCTTGACGGTGAAGAAAAACATCATGGAAACATGCGTTTGTCTGATTCCACTGAAATTATGCCACATGTGTATTCTACCAACCCGCATTGGAGCAGTGGTTAAATAAGCTCCAAACCTTCGCCTTAAAAAAAAGAGAGGAGGCCTTAGACCAGCTGTGGGATATTCACAGGCATCTATTGTACTGTTATTATATCATCCGCTAAAAAACGTTTATAAATAAGGCTGTAGATAGGTATACAATTTATTATGTTCCATAGTAAATTAAAAAGCATTTATAAGTGAACATATATATATATATATATATATATATATGTAAGGTGTAAGCGAATTGAAATAAAAATAATAATTACACTATTTAATTTTTTTATTGTTTTTATTGGTCTATTTTGTTTATGCAGACGTTTGTATGATTCTAAAAATATGACATTTTCGTAAATATTTTCCGAAATGTTCCGTATAGTATGTATTGTTGTGTTAGGGCAAATAAATGTTTTATCTATCAATTTATTATTTTGAATTAGTTTTTATGTCAAAAGAAACAAAATGATAACAGTTTATTGATAACCAAAAATTATAAATATTACATTAAATATACTAAAGAACTAGTACAACAAAATTGGTTGTATAATTTATTTTTATATATTCTTATTTATTTTACTTGTTAGTAGTGAAATGCATATTAAATTTAAAATCAGGTATGTATCAATAGCTACCCTACTTACGATAGCTTACAAATCCAACGCTCCCAAAAATTGTTAGAAACTAAATGTGAGCAATCCACTGAGTGCGAAAGGCTTACCATAAATAACGTTTAGTGCTCAGAAGAGAGGTGCTCAAATTGCTTCCACGTGATATATCCCACAATCCATGTACGTTTAGCCATATTGAATTTTTAAGATAAGATGTCCCAGTTACTCTTGGTACGGTGTAGAGTAGGCATAAATTACCTCAACGAACAAAATATACCTATAATCTTTGCATTTTTATAAGCCTTTA